>NC_053440.1:46866366-47166366 GCF_007990345.1 Gossypium hirsutum | reverse complement strand
AAAAGGACTTATCATATGGTTAGTTCAAATGAGTTATGTACAAATGTGATAACTTGTGTATTGATGTTGATGTATAGGCTTATAACGAGCTTATGGTTTGGAACTTAATATACTTATGCTTTAAATTATGCAAATTGAAATGGTAAGTTATGTTTTGATCCATACAAACTTACTAAGCATTAATTGCTTACGTAGTTTCTTTCCTATGTTTTATGGATTACTGGAAGCTCGATTGGTTTGGAAGCTCGTTGGAGATCTATCACACTATCTAGCATAAATATCGATAGTTTTAGAATGTTTTGGCCAAGTTATAATAGCATGTATAGGATGAATTGTAATGGCATTTTGTTAAATGTTTATTTGGTAATTTGGCATGTATAAGTGGTGGAAGTTAACTTAGTTGGTACCATTTGATGCCATGTTGGATTGTGTCATTTTGGTTAACTTATGTTGCATGTTTGGAATGACTCCTATGGTATATTTGAAATGGTATGGTAATGGTCAAGTTGTGGCATGTTTGGTAAGTTTTGAACTAGAATTTGATGATTGAAATGTGGTAAAATTTGAATGTTTAAGTAAGTATAGTTGTGAACATTTGGGGTGCCTTTGAGTGGCATATTGGTTAAATGAATTAGGTTGTTTTTTATGGCATATTTATGCAGGTTTGAATTAGGGTTTAGGTCCCTTTAATGTGTACAAGAATGGTTTGAGAAGTTAAGCATGATATGGTACTGAAATGGTTTGATCTAGGGGAAATTTGGGTCCACACGGATGAGTGACTCAACCGCGTGTGACACACGACCTGGTGACGCGGCCGTCATTTGAGAGTTCCTTTGTATGCAAGTCAGTGAGTTACACGGCCTAACACACAGCCTGGCACACAGGCGTGTAGAGTAACTCAGAGAGTTACACGGTCTGGCACACGGGCATGTGACACGGCCGTGTGACCCTACTCCGAGAGTAACACGAGTGAGGACATAGGCTGGGACACGACCGTGTTTCCATAAAGGTTACATAACCTGAGACATGGGCGTGTCTTTGCCATGTGAGGCACACGGCCGTATAACCCTTGTTTCTATTTTTTTTATAAATTCTTCCTAGACTTTCCAAATGATTTCAAATTGGTCTCATTTTGTTTCTAAGGTATTTTTGGGGCCTTAAGTGCTTGATGTAGGGACGGTATGTATATGATTGGTTTATGGATTTTTTATGCTATTGAATGAAGTTAAGTTTAAATGCTTCCGATTATACGGTAATGCTCCATAACCAAAATTCGGCAACAAATATGGGTTAGGGGTATTACAAGCCTAAAGCAACCTCTCAGAGAGATAGACGATCTGGAAACGGTAGAAACACTACTTCTGGTCGAGGGAAGAATAGCGACATGAGTGAACAATTTGAAGTGAGAACACCAGCTAGAGCCTATGCAATTAGAGCTCGTGAGTAAGCTACTTCCCAAAATGCTATTGCTGGTACTTTTTCTCTCTTTTATATTAAAGTATATGCATTGATTGATCCTGGACCAACTCACTCGTATATATGTACTGCATTAGTAGACAAAAAGAATTTCCTTGTTGAGTCCACTGAATATACTGTCAAAGTAACGAATCCACTGGGTCAGTGTGTTTTAGTTAATCTGATCTATAAATCGTGTCCATTAAAAGTTAAGGGCTACAACTTTCCCGCTAGTTTGATGTTGTTACCTCTTGATGATTTTGATCTCATTTTGGGAATGGATTGGTTGTCTGAGCATGATGCAATAGTGAGTTTCCGAAGGAAACAAGTTAGTTTGACTCGTCCAAATGGTGAATTATTTGTGTTAAGGCAAATACGGTCGGTTGTACTACAAATGTAGTTTTAGCACTGTCAGCTCAAAAATTGATTAAAAAGGGATGTGAAGCTTATTTAGCCTACGTTTTTAATTCAAAAGTGGCTAAATCAAAAATTGAGCAAGTGTCAATAGTCAAAGAATATGCTGATGTTTTTCCTGAAGAACTATCTGGGTTTCCATCGACTCGAGAAGTAAAATTTGTGATCAAACTTGTGCTTGGAATAGCTCCAATTTTGATAACACCATACAGGATTACCCTACAGAATTGAAAGAGTTAAAAATATAGTTGCGAGAGTTGTTAGATTGCAGATTTATTCAACTGAGTGTGTCACCTTGGGGTCCTCCAGTTTTGTTCGTGAAGAAGAAAGATGAGTCAATGAGACAATGTATAGATTATCGACAGCTGAATAGAGCCACCATTAAGAATAAATACCCATTACCTTGTATTGATGATTTGTTTGATCAGTTTCAGGGAGCTATAGTGTTTTCTACGATCAACTTGAGATCCGGAAATTACCAGCTGTGAGTTAAAGAGCAAGATGTACCGAAAAATGCATTCAGAATTAGATATGGTCACTACGAATTTCTAGTGATGCCATTCGGTTTGACTAATGCTTCTGCGTCATTCATGGACTTGATGAATCGAGTATTTCAGCCATATTCAGATCAGTTTGCTGTGGTATTCATTGATGATATCCTGATTTATTCGCTGAACGAGTTAGATCAAGCTGAACATTTAAGAGTTGTGATGCAAACTTTACGTGAAAAACAACTTTTTGTGAAATTCAGTAAACGAATTTTGGCTACAGGAAGTTGGTTTTTTGGGACATGTTATATCTTTTGATGGAATCAAGGTTGATCCGAATAAAGTATCTACGATTTGTTAAAAACTTCTCCATTATAGTAGCTCTGATGACTAAACTGCTACAGAAAGATGTTAGTTATGTTTGGATTGAAAAATGCAAGAAAAGTTTCTAGCAGTTGAAGAATATGTTAACCAAAGCTCTTATTTTGATTCAACCTGAATCCGGAAAACAATTTATTGTTTATAGTGATGCGTCGCTTTGTGGTTTAGGATGTGCTTTGATGCAAAATGAAAAAGTAATTGCATACGATTCTAAGCAATTGAAACCTTATGAGCGAAATTACCCGGTACACGATTTGGAGTTAGCTGCAATTGTTTTCGCTTTCAAGATCTGGCAACATTATTTGTACGGGGAGAAATGTCATATTTTTACTGATTATAAAAGTTTAAAATACTTAATGACTCAAAAAGAATTGAATGTCCGTCAGCGCAGATGGCTCAAATTATTAAAAGATTATGATTTGATAATTGACTATAATCCTCGGAAAGCTAATATAGTTGCTGATGCCCTAAGCCGGAAGTCTTTATTTACTTTGAGGGTTATGAATGTAAATTTTTCATTGGAGCGTGATGGTTCCCTTTTCGCTGAGTTGATTGTAAAGTCAGCCTTTTTATCAAAAATTCCAGAACTTTAGAAAGATTAGTCAAATTTGTTTTTGAGACTTGGAGTAGTGAAAAGTGGTCACAATACTGATTTTAGTATCGGTATTGACAATTGTTTGTATTTCCAAAATCGACTATGTGTACCAAATGATTCTGGATTAAAACGAGAATTATTGAATGAAGCTCACAATAGCATTTATCCAATTCATCCTGGAAGTACGAAAATGTATAATGACATGAAACGAAGTTATTGGTGGTCTGGTATGAAGAGAGAAATAACAAAGTTTGTGTCACGATGCTTAGTTTGCAAACAAGTGAAAGCCGAACATCAAGTACCATTGAGTTTGTTGCAACCAGTAATGATCCCTGAGTGGAAGTGGGAACGAGTCACCATGGATTTTGTTTCGAGATTATCTTTAACTCCAAAAAGAAAAGATTCTATTTGGTTTGTTGTTAATAGATTAACGAAATCAGCTCATTTTCTACCCATTCAAACTGATTATTCACTTGATAAATTGCCAGAATTATATGTTTCAGAAATAGTGAAATTACATGGCGTACCCTTGTCAATTATATAGATCGTGGTTTGAGGTTTACTTCCAGATTTTGGGGTAAGTTGCACAAAGATTTAGACTCGAAGTTCAATTTTAGCACTGCTTTCTATCCACAAACAGATGGTTAGTCGAAGCGAGTCATTCAGGTTTTAGAAGATATGTTGTGGTGTTGTATCATTGAATTCGAGCGCTGCTAGGAAAAATATTTGCCATTAGTTGAATTTGCGTATAATAATAGTTGTCAAGCAAGCATAAAGATGGCTCCGCACGAGGCTTTATATGAACGTAATTGTAGAAGTCCGTTGCATTGGTCTGAATTGAATGAGAAGAAGTTAACCGGGGTTGATTTGGTTCAAGAAACTGAAGAAAAATTTAGAATTATTTGAGATAACTTGAAAGCTACATTCGACCATCAGGAATCTTATGCTGATCTAAAAATGAGAAATATCGAGTTCTCTATTGGCGAAAAAGTATTTTTGAAAGTCTCGATGTAACACCCCTTACCCGAGACCGTTGCCGGAGTCGAGCACAAGGCGTTATCTGATTTAACTTACCAATTCGGAGCATAAAAAATTGATTTTAAAATTAATTCACTCACGTTCAATCAACATGTCCCAAAAAATGACCCTCGAGACCCTAAAACATGCAACAAAAATGATTTGGGTCCAAACCGGAAACACTAAGAATTTTCTGTATACTTAAACAAATCAAAAATAACTTATATCACTATTCACAGTAAAGCTATCCACTCGCGTGATAGTCACTAATTATAACTCAAGTTAAGAAACTTGCAATTTAGATCCATAAATTTTCCCTGAAATTAGACTCAAATATCTTCTTACGATAAAATTTCCAGAATTTTTGGGTTAGTCAATTAGTACAGTTTATTAGTTAAAGTCTCCCCTGTTTCTCTACTTGACAGTTCTAACCTCTCTATACTAAAAATTAATTATCTCATTGTACAGAATTCATATAATATTATAATTTTTTTCTTTTGAAAATAGACTCACTAAGGATTCTAGACATATAAAATATGAATCCTAATTCTTTCTGTACAATTTTTAATAATTTTCTAAAGTTAGAATAGGGGACTTCAAAAACAACTCTGACCCTATCTCACTAAAATTCAAATATCTCCTAATATAAAATTCCTTTTCCTACACTGTTTCTTTCTTATGAAAATAGACTCGATAAGCTTTAATTCTATATCTCATTCACTCTCTAATTCTATTTTTACTATCCTTGGTGATTTTTCAAAATCACGTCACTGCTGTTATCTAAAAACTGTTTCATTGCAAATTTATCTTATTTAATACTCACATTCATCAAAAAAATCCTTAACTCAAACTTTGGAAAAATTACGATTTTGCCCCTAAACTTTTGCATAATTAAACTTTTTCCCCAAAGCTCAAAAATTAAATTTCATCCCTTATTCTTATGTTTTATGACATGCTGAACATTTTTCCCTTCTATGGCAACATCAAATTCCCACTCTAACACTTACTTATGAACATTAGGTATTTTTACCGATTATGTCATTTTACTCGTTTTCACTTAAAATCGTTTAGCAAAAGTTATTTAACATAATTCCAAGCTTCATATTCTATCATAAAACATTAAAATAAACACATTTCACCTATGGGTATTTTTTCAAATATGAACCCTAGGTTAAATTATTACTAGAATAAGCTAAATCAAGTTACCGGGACTCCAAAAACGTAAAGAACATTGAAAACGAGGCTTGGGATCACTTACTATAGAGCTTGGAAGCTTGAAAACCCTAACTATGGCTTCCCCCTTGCTAAATTCGGCCAAATGAAGAAGATGAGCATATTTTGCCATCTTTTCCCCTTTTTAATTCTTTTTTATTACTAAATGGCTAAAATACCCTTCACTTAAAAATATCCTATTTCACTTATCTCATGTCCATTTTTGTCCAAAATTTAAAAAATGGTCTAATTTCCATTTAAGGACCTCCAATTTAAAATTTCATAACAATTGGACACCTCTAACATGTAGAACTCAACTTTTGTACTTTTTATAATTTAGTCCTTTTGACTAAATTAAGTATCCAAACGTCAAAATTTTCGAACAAAATTTTCACAAAATCATTCTGTGAAATTGTAGACCATAAAAATATAATAAAATAAATTTTTTTCTCATCGAATTTGTGGTCTCGAAACTACTATTCCGACTAGGCCCGAAATCGTGATGTTACAGTCGACCTGGAAGAAAATATTATAATTTGGTAGAAAAGGGAAACTCAGCCATAGATTCATTGGGTCATATGAAGTTCTTGAAAGAATAGGATTGGTAGCATACTCTTTGCCCTTACCACCAAAACTTGACAGAATTCACAATTTTTTTCACGTTTCCCTGCTTCGGCGATATCTATCTGATCTGTCGCATATTTTGTCTATGGAAGAAATTAATGTATAGAAAAATTTAACCTACAATGAAGAACCTGTAAAAATCTTAGCTCGGGAAACAAAAGAACTAAGAAATAAGTTTGTATCATTAGTTAAAGTATTATGGAAACGTCATGGACTTAAAGAGGCAACGTGGGAAACGAAAGAAAATATAAAGTCTCAATATCCAAATATTTTCTCTGGGTAAGATTTTCAGGGACGAAAATTTCTTTAGGGGGAGAGTTCTAATATCCTGTTTTTCAGTGGTAACGGAACAGTGGTTTCAAGACCACAAATCCGATATGTGAAGTTGAATTTTTATAATTTAATTAATTTTTATAGGGTTGCATTGGATTCGTCTTAAATTTTGGTGATGAAGTTTTAACATTTAGGCAATTAATTAAGTAAAAAGGATTAAATTGTGAATGATGTAAAACTTAGTAATTATTGAATTTTAATGACCCAATAGTTTAATTATCAAAGGAAAAGGGACTTGAGTTGTAAATAGATCATAAAGAATTTAGGTAGACAATATAGGACAATTAAATTTTCATTTGGTATGTTTATTAATAGGGATAAAATTGTAATTAGGTAATAATAAGATAAAGATTAATAAAAATAAAAATGCTATCATCTTCTCTATGTTCTACCACAGAAATTTGAAAGGGAAAAACACCATTAACGTGCTTAGGGAGGTTCAGCCATAGTTCCTCTTGCATGTGAGTCCCTTTGAGTTTATTCTTAGTAATTTTTATGTTTTTGAGATCATTGCAACCAGGTCCAGCTAACCCATACCTTCGTTTTTGAATCTATTAAAAATTTTAGGAATTTCCATTGATGAATCTTGAATGCTTTTGATGATAATTATGTGTTTCAAGCTTTGATTGTGGTATTTGGTTATTTTGTGAAGTGATTTTTATTATATTTTGATTTAAGGATTTAATTGTTAAAATGTAAAATTTTCAACGTTTCATGGTAATTTTGAGGTATAATTAGGACTATTTAAGGAACTATATTATTCGGAAGTAAATTTTGATTTGAGAAAATGGTTATTTTGATTATTTTCGGGGTAGAGGACTAAATTGCAAAAGTTGTAAAAGTTTAGGTAAATGTGTAATTAATGAAAAGTTAAGGTTCATATGCATTGAATGGATTGTGACATGTATATGAGATTAATATGTTGTATTTAATTATTATATAGATCAAAATTGAATCAAAAAGACAATAACCAATGAAAGGGGAAAATTGTGGATTAGTCCCCGCATGTTGATCATAATTAAACCGTAGGCAAGTCCATAGTATTTCAATAAGTCAATGAAATTCTATTTGTAATCTTTTATTATTTTTCTTTAGTTAATATGTTTATAGATAATTATTGTATGAATGCACATATGTGCCCCTATTTGTACTTCCATAACCCTGAATGCGCATACATGCCCCTGTTTGTACTTCAGTACCCTTGAATGCACATATGTGCCCCTATTTGTACTTCGGCAGCCCTAAATGCACATACGTGCCCTTGTTTGTACTTTAGTACCCCTGAATGCACATATGTGCCCCTATTTGTACTTCGGTGCTCCAAAGTGCACATTCGTGCCCCTATTTCTACTACGGTACCCCTTTGGTACTCCTGAAGGCATATACGTGCTCCTGGTTTATTTCGATACCTTTGAGAACTTGACATCATTACATCATCTCATCATTTGTATTCTTGAAATTTTAGTAATCAAATAATAGGTGAACCATGTCTAATTATATTTAGATTAAACGTTATATTATGTCCTTACTAAGCTATGTAAGTTTATGGGTTTTTGTAGATTGTTTTGTAGATAATCGTTGCTGACTTTTTGGAAGGATCAACCAATTGGCTCACACTATTAATCTAAGTTGGTAGTTTTTGTATCTTTTGGGTAGTGGCATGTATGTATAGATAAATATGTGGTTTTAAAATGTTGATAGATGTAGTTCATGAATGAGATGTGTGTTTTGCTTAGGGTATGTTTTGTATTGTTGCAACAAGTATACATATATAATGCATAGATGAAGACCTTCATGTTTAGTTGTTGAATGAAGTGGTTTTAATCATGGTGAAATGCTTATTTTCTTGATGTCTTGTAAATGAGGTCTTTTGGTCATTTTTGAGACTAAATGTTTAGTATATATGTGGTGCATTTGGATGGCATATTGGTTAGATGAAATAGGTTGATTGATTTCTTTTGTTTAAATATGTTGGAATAGTGCCTAGGTCTATTGAATATGGGCATAATTGGAGTGGTGGAATAGGTATGGTTTGGTCTTAAAATGGCATGATTTTTGGGTCAAATTTGGTGTACATGGCCTGCGACACAGTCTATCACACGGCTTTGTGACACACACGGCCTGGCGACATGGTCGTGTGTTATTTGTAAATTCATAGTGTTTTAAGTCAGTGAGTTACACGGCTTGGGCACACGACCGTGTGACCCCTATTTTCAAATTTTTGCTACTTTTTCTTAAAACCTCTATTTTGTTTCAAATTAGTCCCAAATTGTTTTTAAATTATTTTTAGGGCCTAGAAGGTCCGATTTAAGGCCAAATTATATATTCTTGATAAGTTTTTAATGAGTTTTTGTTAATTAATATTGAATGAAATTAATGATATATATTTTTATATAAATTGTTTGGAATTTCTTGGTAATATAAATTGTTCTATTAAAGTATGATGATACCTACGGCAAGAAAACACTAACAAAATAAAAACAAAAAATCTCTCTCTTTTTCATAATTTCAACAAATAAGTACAACAACAACAATAATTTAATTAGAATAAAAGTCAAATAACAAATTAAAATGGTCCCACCAATTTCTGAAGTTGCTCCCTTAATCTATTGTTGAAGCTTTCTTTTTCTTACGCTTAAGTTTGAAGAAAAATAGAAAAATGACTAAAGCAAGTAAAATGACTTTTAGGAGGTCAGATATAGGGCTACAATATCAAATATAATATTTAAAATAAAAAAATACCCTTAAACCTCAAGTTTAAGTTACCCCTTCCATAAAAACACACAAAAAAAATTTGACCAGGGACTGTCTCCATGTGCATTGGGGCACCGATGGAAAGGCATGCGATTGTATGCTAGGGGATTGTTGGGTGATGAGGCGTGACTACTTGGGGTGTTGCACGTACATTTGGGCGTGGAAACCAACATTAGTGCACTGAAATGCACATGCTAGGGCATTGGTTAGCTTTGGAGCACAAAGGAACCGGGTGAGGGAGGGACGCATATACTAGGGCATTGGTTAGCATGCAGGAGTGCTCTAGTAAGGCATGTGAGCAAGGTTGGAGCACGCAGGTGTGCATAAGTTGGGCATTGGGGTGCTTGCGTATTGCTCCTTTTTTATGTTTTTTCTTTTTTATTATTAATTAAGAAAAAATTATATATATTTAACTATAAAATCTCATTTTTAAAAAGAAAGAATAATAAAATTTATAAAATCGATTCTATCGAGGAAATTATTAAATAAGAACAAATTATAAAATATTTTTTTTCGCATGGTTCAACCTTGAGACTTAGTTTGAAGCTCGTTTCGCTCCTCCAGTTTAGTCCTACACAACAAAAACACAAACAAAAATTTAAAAATGAAAAGACTAGAAAAAAATATAGGTAAAAAAGTGAAAATAAGCTAAAATTAAATGTGTTATGCAACCTAAAGATGCAATCTACATGTAATGTAACGAAAACGAAAAATAAAATAAAATATTTAACCATAGAGTTACCTCTCCATAAGTGTTTGTATTTAACATCTATAACTAGACGTTGCTCTTAGGATCTGTTTAAGTAATTGCATCGAGCGAAAGGGTTACTCGACCTTAAAAAAAATTTCATTTTTACTTATCAGGTGGTTTCAATCTCTTTTCTAAAGCCAAAAACTTTAGTGACCTTTGAAGGATAAGATTTCTAAAAGGAAGTGCTTTCAAACCAGCAACATTAGTAAATTCAAATGGTTTAAAAACATTTATAGCATAAACGCAAGGTACAACACTTGGATCTTTAATGGCATCATAAATATTGAACTTCGTTACCTAGCCATCAAATTCCATAGTCATCTTACCTTCATGTAGGTCAATTTTAGTCTTAGAAGTTGTTAGGAAATGTCTTCCTAGTAAAATTTGTGTCGAATAAGGGGTAAAATCATTTTTCATATCAAGTACATAAAAATCAGCAAGAAAGACCAACCTATTGACTTGTACCAAAATATTCTCTAAAAACCCTTTAGGATAAACCACGGATCTATCACCTAATTTCAGTATCACACTTATTTCTTTTAATGGTTATTCAAAAGCGTGATATTTATTGAAGCTTCTAGATCACACATAACGTGCTTAATTTTCACGTTACCTATTGTGCAAGAATTGTGAACATACCTAGGTCTTCACACTTGGGAGGCAATTTCTTTTGGAGAACAACAAATACATCCTCTCGTATGCTTATTTTTTCATTACCTCTTAGCTTTTTCTTATTGGTGCACAGTTATTTGAGAAATTTAGCATGGCAAGGTATTCTTTTAATATCATCAAGTAAAGGAATATTTACATCACCTTTAAGAAACATCTAAAGTATTTCCTCTTCTTCCTTTGCCTTATTAGTCTTAGCAAATCTATCTAGAAGGCAGATTGGATCACTAACTGCTTCAATTTATCTATGTTCTAACGATTAGTTGATTCTTTGAAAGAAATGACCTCTTTTTTTATTTCCTCATCCATAGTTCAATCAAGTCAACTTTCTTCGGCTCTTTTTATTCTTTACCTTTTTCTTAAAGTAATTGCACTAATATTGTGGACTGGATTAAAGACAATTCGTGTGTAATGACCTAATTTTCAGTGGTACTGGAAAATGCGATTTTGAAACCCCATTTTTTAAAACTGAGTTTTTAAATATTAAATATGAATATTTAAGAGAGTAATATTAAAATATATTAAAGATCGGTCCAATAAATTTTCCAAATCAATGGTTAATTAAGGCTCGGGGACTAAATTGTAAAAGTTTAATTGCTATAGATTTTTAGTTGGCAAAGGTTTAGGGACCTAAATGCAATAAACCAATGATTCAAAATAGCAATTAGACCTTGTATAAATGGGAATTAATGGATCTGAGTGTCATATCCTGTTAAGAAAAAATAATAATTAAATTAAAGTTAATTAAACCAAAATAAGGTAATTGAACTAAATTACATAGACTAATTAAAGTTTAAAAAGGTTGAGATAGTGGAATATTCCACTATCTCCTTCTTCAAGCACCGTTCAGCATTAGTGAAAGTAAAGGAAAACCCTCCCAAGCTTTGTAGCATTCGACCAAGGAGAAACTAAGGTAATTAGGTCATTTTCCATGAATTTTTTTTATAGATTTGAGGTCATGGGAGCTTGATTTAGCTAGCTCATGTATCAATTTGTAAAATTTCTAAAGTTTTAGAAAGTTTTCATTTTTGATTTCTTGAAGAATTAGGCTTGATATTGATAGCTTTTAAGCTTAGAATATGAAAATGACTAGATTATAAAGTTAATTTAGCTTTGTTAACTTTGTTACATTAGGGGAAAATTGAATAATGTAAAAATTGAAATTAAATTATGTTAGAAATAGAAAGTATACGGTTCCTAATGAGAATATATGAAATTGAATTTTAATTTGAAGCTAGGAATCAAAAGCTAAGTTTATTCGAAGTTCTGGAACTAAATTGAATAAAATAAAAATTTTGGGGAAAATTGAAAAGTAAATTCTATAGGATCATGCATATAATTTTATGGTATAAGAATGCTTGGTATTGATTTGTGATATAAAACAATTGTTTAGATCAAGAATCAGGTCGAAGTGAAGTAATTAGGGAAAAGCTAAAATTACAAATTAGTCCCTAAAGTATCCACTCTTTTCATATTTTGAAAAGGTAAGTTCATACAGAACTTACTGGCTTATATTTTATTATGTGTGAATGGTGTTGATTTCATTTATATGTTTAGATATAATTAGCATTTAGTGAATTTGTCATGTGTTACTTGAAAAGGACTGAATTGAAAAGTCATGTGAATATTGGCTATTATGAAATAGTATAGGGTGAAAAATATGAAAGTTTATGAATTACAGGACTTATAAATGAAATATGTAATCTGGTACAGGGATCGATAATGACTGATATACGGAAATGATACCCGTGTGAACTTAGTAAAAGGTTAGGATACATATGGCATGTTATTATGGTTATACATGTGATTGATAATGGATTTTACATGTTATAATGGGGTCTACCATTTGTTGCAGATTATTAGGTTATATATATAAATATATATCGTACGTTTAGCCCAAATAGGTAACCTCAATATAATGTCATCTTGTGTGAGCAACCCTGTTATAATGTCAACTTGTGTGAGTAACCCTTTTATAATGCCAGCTTGTGTGAGTGATAACTCTTGAAAAGAGTTATATTTCATCCCCTTATAATTAGTTAATTGCATGTACTTAAGTTTTTTTAGTTGCATTTTAGGATATTGAATTGGCACTTTTAAAGCATTGCTTAAAGAGCTTGGATTGCGCTTGATTGTTATTATATGTTGCTTTTAACCGCTTGTGGGAAGGATTTGTTGAGTGATTATTTGGTAGGTGTATAGCTTAGAAAAAAGAGCAAATGTTGAAGGTTTGTCATGGCAAAGTAAGGAAAGTTTGCGAACACAAATGTTGTGACAATGCCGAGAAGACGCCTAGTCAGTACTTAATGTGTACCGTTCTTGGCCCCACATGTACGTGTACCAAGTATATCTACCTGGCAAATAGAGGAAGGATTGTGGGCTGATGGACCTACCCTGGAAGGTGAAACTTATAAAAGCAGGGAACCCTAATGAAGGAGGCAGCCTAGAGCAGATTAGGACAGTAGCCTTGGATGTAACAAAAAGTATCAGATAAGTGCCAAGAACAAGGGCGACAGAAGAAGGAGAAAATGACTTCAATCATCTTTGCAGCCGCAAGACATTGCACTACCTATAACACCCCTAACCCGTATCTGTCGCCAGATTAGGGTTACCAGGCATTACCGAACAATACACGGCTTTGGAGACTCATTCATTACTATTCATTTTTAAGGTAATATAAACTCAATTATGCGAATCATATGTATATCTCCTTTGTAGCATTCAAATAATCAAATTATAGCATAGTTTAATACATGACAAATTCCATGTGCATACATTAAGACATTCAAACATATATCGAATACATGCCAATATATATTTATTTTGAATAATATCAAACATATCAATTCCTTCACTCTGCATGTGCGCAAGTTAAAAACCAAACAAACTATTACACACCAATTATTCTCCAAACACATACGCAACCTTAGTATCATTACCATATAGTTGAACATATCTTTAATGTAACATAAATAATGCGCATTTTAGCCAATCACTATGAACCATTATAAGAGCACAAAATACAAACCATAGTACACCCCATTCGCATGCTAATTATCATGCATAAATTGCACTCACATAACAAATTCCCTTCTCACCTATTTCGGCTCTCAAATTTAGATTCAAAAGTAGCACAAAAATTTTACCATTCAATATTAAGCTAACTTTGCCATTAAAAATCATGATCATTATTAGCCATCACAAGCCGAATCTAAATAACCAACTACACATGATCATATCGTTGGCATGCACACTTATTTTACCTATGACTAGCCGATTATAACCATTAACTTAACATTTTTAACTATCCAAATGGTCATAATTTCAATCATCAAATATAAATACAATAATCATACCATTCCATCCCAAAACATATACCATAAACAAACTTCTAAAATAAATTAGCATCATGGCCGAATATACATTATGCTTATCATTACCCCTTACCGAATCATAAAAATCAACAAATGCAAACCATACCAATATGTCAAGCTTACCATAATGAACAATCATAAACCATACATATCATTACTTTAAACCGTAACCATATACCAAGCACACCACACATATATGACATGCATATTACTTAACTAATATATTACATACTATAACTCAACAAGCATCCATCATTTACCTCATTGTCGAAACACATGACCAAATTTACACAACCATTAGCATTATAATCAAGTCATTTTCGCATGGCTAAATATATACACTCTTCAAGATCAAAAACATTATCTAGCCTATACATGCCATAGGTTCAACGTTCAAACTTATAAAATGTTGAAAAAGTGATCGACAGTGTGACGAAGTTCCTTGACGATCCCCGAGCTTTTAACTAGCTTCCAAAATCTATAAAACAACTAACGAGCACACACATAGTAAGATTAAATAGCTTAGTAAGTCATAAGCAAATAAAATTTTTAAATGAACATTAGCATTATAATTTCAACTATGCCGAAGATGAACAATCTCATATACATATAAATCACTCTTTTATCATGCATACTTTATATCATCATCACAAGTACTATACTTACCTTATTTTCATGAACATTTAACTTTGCACGTACTTGAACCATTTAACTCGATTTCACATTCGATCTTATCTCAACATTGCCCGTTAAACCATTCAGAATCAATTAGCATACTCAAATAGCTCAAAAAGCTCGTACGATGCCAACGTCCCAGACGTGGTCTTACATGTAATCAACTATCATGCCACTATCCCAGACAGGGTCTTACACGAAATCATATACGATGCCAATGTCCCAGAATGGTCTTACACGTAAATCTAAAATCGATGCCAACATCCCAAACGTGGTCTTACACAAAATCTCAAATCGATGCAAACATCCCAGACGTGATCTTACACGAAATCACATATCGGAGTCCTATGTCATGACATAAGTATCCTAACTATTCCTAAGGTTTGTACGAGGCTTTCGGACGTCGTAATTCGATCGATTCATGCTCGTAATAAATCATTCCATGCTAAATTCAATTCGGCAATGTAGTTATACATACATAAAATTCAATTCAGCTATGTACGTAATAAATACATTCAATTTAACATCCTTTATTCACTTATGAACTTACCTCGTACGGAGACGAACAGACCGGAACTAATCGATAACTTTTGATTTTCCTCGATCCAAATCTGATTTCCACTTTTCTTGATCTAATTTAATACAAATTTAAATTATTTAATCACATATTTACTCAAATTCATCCAAAAAAAACATAAAAGGGAAATTTTCCCTTTAGCCCCTAACATTTTATACTTTTTACAATTGAGTCCTTATTTCACAAAACACAAAATATTCAAAATTTCACCAAACTCAAATATAGATTAATTTTACTAAGGCTCATAGCAGCCCATTTATTTCATTTATTTTACATTTTGACCCCTTAATTTATAAAATTTACAATTTAATCCTTAATACACATTTTTACTAAAAATCACTTAATTAAACATAATAATCTAACAACTTATTTTTATTTTCCATCATCAAACAACAAAAATAACAATTTCCCATCAATGGCAAGTCACAAAATACACAACCAAATCAAAAATTCAAGCATGGGCTAGCTACTATTCAAAGCAACGATCTCAAAAACGTAAAAATTATCAAAAACCGAGTAAAACACATACCCGAATCAAGCTTCCAAAGGTACCGAATATTCAAAGCAGTCAAAGCTTTATTTTCTTCTTATGTTTCAGCCAAGAAAGATGAATGCATGGCCATTTTAGTTTTTGTTTTATTTTATTTCATGTTATTATACTTTTTACTATTTTAACCTTAAGTATTTAATTAGAAACTATATAATGGTTGTCCATATTTGTCCACTCAAACATTTAATGGTCAATTACAACATAAGGACTCCACATAATAAAATCCATAAAACTGTATCACTTTAACAAATAGCTAGCCACTTTTTCAGTTTACGCAATTAAGTCCTTTTATCAAATTGAACATACAAACGATAAAATTTTCACATGAAACTTTCACACATATTAATTCACATACTGTAAACACCAAAAACAATATTAAAATAATTTTACAACTTCAAATTTATGGTTCCAAAACCACTATTCTGATTTAGCTAAAACCGAGCTGTTACAACTCTTCCCCTTAGAGAGTTTCGT
The DNA here is from genome assembly GCF_007990345.1 of Gossypium hirsutum. Lineage (NCBI taxonomy): Eukaryota > Viridiplantae > Streptophyta > Magnoliopsida > Malvales > Malvaceae > Gossypium > Gossypium hirsutum. Next base: position 47,150,023 of record NC_053440.1, on the reverse strand, counting down.
CCCTGAAAATCTTACCAGCAAATAGGTTTGGGTAACATTCTCTCATAGCATCCTCGGGCTCCCACGTAGCTTCTTCAATCCTGTGTTGATGCCATAAGACTTTCACTAAAGAGATTTTCTTATTTCTCAATTCTTTAACCTCGTGATCTAAAATTCAGATCGGTTCTTTTTTGTACGTCATGTCAAGCTTAATTTCAATCTCAAATGGAGAAATCACATGCGAGGGATCAGATCGATATCGTCAAAGCATAGATACGTGAATTACATTATGAATCTTTTCTAACTTAGATGGCAACAACAATTTGTAAGCAACTGGCCCAATACGATCAATAATCTCATACGGCCCAATGAATCTTGGACTTAATTTTCCTTTACGACCGAATCGGAGTATTTTTTTCCACGATGACAGTTTCAAAAACACTTTATCCCCGATCTGAAACTCAATATCTTTCCGTTTCAAGTCTGCATACGATTTATGACGATCTGGCGCTGCTTTCAAACTATCACGAATCACTTTCACTTTCTGTTCAGTCTCTTTGATCAAAGTGACCCCGTGTATCTTATTCTCACTGAGCTCAGTCCAATACAAAGGTGTTCGAAATTTACGACCGTACAAAGCCTCGTAAGGTGCCATCTTGATACTCGATTGAAAGCTATTATTATACGCAAATTTAATCAGTGGCAAGTATCGTTCCCACGTACCATCAAACTCAGGAATGCAACATCTCAACATATCCTCAAGCATCTGAATAATCCGCTCAGATTGACCATCAGTCTATGGGTGAAAAGCAGTGCTAAAGCGTAATTTCGTACCTAATTCATCTTGCAGTTTCTTCCAAAACTGCAATGTGAATCTCGGGTCTCTGTTCGAAACAATAGATATAGGTACTCCGTGCAATTTCACAACTTGAGAAATGTAGAATTCAACCAGCTTATCAAGCGAATAATCTGTGCGTACTGGAATGAAATGAGTCGATTTAGTCAATCTGTCGACAACTACCCAGATTGCATCTTTCTTACTTGGTGACAAAGGAAAACCCGATACAAAACCCCTAGTGATTCTGTCCCATTTCCAGTCAAAAATCGTATCCGGCTGCAGTAACCTAGATGGTACTTGATGCTCAGGTTTAACTTGCTGACAGATTAGACATTTCGAAACAAATTCAGAGATATCTCGTTTCATACCAGGCCACCAGTAAAGCTGTTTCAGATCGTTATACATTTTTGTACAACCCGGGTGAACAGATAACGAACTGCTATGAGCTTCATTTAAAATCATCTAAATCATTTCTGAATTTCTCGGAACACATATTCGGCCTCTAAACCTTAAACAACCCTCAGCATAAACTCGGAACTCTGAATTAGTATTCAAATCACATTGAGCCCGTTTTTCTAACAATTTGTTATCGACTTTTTGAGCTTCGCAAATTTGATGTACAAATAACGGTCTCACTTTCAATTCAGTTATAATCGAGCCATCATTATTTAGAGCCAAATGCAAATTCATGGCACGAAGAGCAAACAGAGATTTTCGACTTAGAGCATCAACAACAACATTGGCCTTTCTTGGATGGTAATCAATTACAAGCTCGTAATCTTTTAGCAACTCTAACCACCTTCGCTGTCGTAGATTCAGATCTTTCTGAGTCATCAAATATTTTAAGCTTTTGTGATCAGAATAGACGTGACATTTCTCACCGAATTGATAGTGGCACCAAATCTTCAACACAAATACAATAGTTGCCAATTCCAAATCGTGTGTCGGATAGTTCTTTTCTTACGGCTTTAATTGTCTCGAGGCATAGGCTATCACTTTGCCTTCCTACATCAAAACACAGCCCAAACCATTTAAAGATGCATCACTAAAGATTACGAATTCTTTGCCCGATTCTGGCTGAACTAACAACGGAGCTTCAGTCAACAAAGCTTTCATTTGATCAAAACTTTTCTGGCACTTTTCTAACCACTCGAACTTAATATCTTTCTAAAGTAGTCTCGTCATCAGGGTTGCAATCATTGAGAAACCTTTTACGAATCGTCTGTAATAACTAGCAAGTCCTAGAAAACTTCAGACTTCGGATACATTTCTTAGAGGCTTCCAATCTAGAATTGCAGAAATTTTGCTCGGATCAAGTTGAGTACCCGATGCTGATACAACATGTCCCAGAAAATTGACTTCTTGTAACCAGAACTCACATTTACTGAATTTCGCATATAACTGCTTATCACGCAAAGTCTGTAGTACTAAACTTAGATGTTCGGCATGCTCAGATTCATCACGGGAATAAATCAGGATATCATCTATGAACACAACCACAAATCGATCCCAATATGGTCTGAAGATCTGATTCATTAGATCCATAAAAGTAGCAAGTGCATTAGTAAGTCTGAAAGGCATAACTAGAAACTCATAGTGTCCGTACCTCGTTCGAAAAGTAGTTTTTGGCACATCAGAGTCTTTAACTCGCAGCTGATAGTAACCCGATCTCAAATCTATCTTTGAAAACACGGTAGCCCCTTTCAACTGATCGAACATATCATCAATCTGTGGTAAAGGATACTTATTCTTTATAGTCACCTTATTGAGCTGTCGGTAGTCGATGCGCATTCTCATAGTTCCATCTTTCTTTTTCACAAACAAAATCGATGAACCCCAAGGAGAAAAACTTGGTTGTACTAAGCCTCTATCCGTCAATTCTTGCAACTAAGCTTTCAATTCTTTTAATCCAGTCAGTGCCATTCTGTACGGAGCTATCAAAATCAGAGTTGTCCCCGGCAATAACTCAATACCAAACTCGACCTCTCGGATCAATGGCAAACTCAGTAACTCTTCATGAAACACATGCGGATACTCACACACAATTGGTACTGATTCAATTTTCTTTTTGGTCACTTTAGAATCGAGGACATAGGCAAAGTAAGATTTACAACCCTTTTTCACATATTTTTGAGCTAACATCGAAGATATCACTACCGGTAAACCATTCAAATCATTAGACTCAATCCGAATAATCTCATCATTCTAACATCGCAAATCAATGGTTTTTCGTTTGCAGTTCACAATAGCATCATGTAACGTTAACCAATCCATACCCAGAATTATATCAAATTCATCGAATGGAAACAACATCAAATCGGCCGGAAAACATGAATCTCGAATCATCAGCGGACAATTCTTGCACACTTTATCAACCAAGACACACCGGCCTAAGGGGTTCGATACTCTAATCACAAACTCAGTAGACTCTATAGGCAAAGTCTTACAAGATACTAAAGTCTCACATACATAAGAATGAGTCAATTCAGGATCAATCAATGCAACAACATTAATATCATATAGAGTGAAAGTACCGGTAATAACATCTAAGGATGAAGCCTCTTCGCGGGAGCGAATAGCATAAGCTCTGGCAGGTGCACGAGCCTCAGATCTAACAGCTGTGTCTTTAGTTCCTCTCTGACTATTACTCACATTACCCGTATTTCTAAGTGGTCTACCTCGAGCTGACATGTTACTCGGTCTCATATTCTGCATTGTGTTTTGTTCAACTAACTCAAGGCATTCACAAATAAAGTGATTCATCGATCCACATTTAAAACAAGCCCGATCATTCAATCTACAGTCGCCAGGATGTCGTTTACCACAATGTCTGCACTCAAGTTAGTTCGGCCGAATGTTACCAACACCAGCAATCGAGGTGGTTTATCTCGATCCCATCTAGAATAACCCACAGTAGCCTTTGAATGACTAAAATCATCCCAGAATTTCTTTGATGCCGACTGAAATGACCTACTCGATGATCTCTTTCATGAATCTCTAGCTTCAAAATCAGCTTTTCTCTTCTCTTTCCCGAGCTCTTCAACTTTGCATGCTCGCTCGACTAGTACCACAAACCTTTTTATTTCCAGAATACCGACTAACAGTTTAATGTCTTCATTCAACCCGTCTTCAAATCTTTTACACATTATTGCTTCGGTCGATACACATTCCTGGGCATATTGCTGAGTCTCACAAATTCTCGTTCGTATTTTGTCACTGTCATGCGACCCTATTTTAACTCAAGGAATTCTTTTCGTTTTTGATCTATAAATCTCTGGCTGATATATTTCTTCCGAAATTCAATCTGAAAGAACTTTCAGGTAACCCGCTCTTTCGAAACCACCGACACTAGTGTATTCCACCAGTGATACGCAGAATCTCGAAGCAAAGATACAGCACATTTAATACACTTTTCAGGGGTACAGGATAGCTCATCAAACACACGAATAGTATTATCAAGCTAGAATTCAACTCGCTTAGCATCGTCATCAACAGTGGCTCTGAATTCTTCAGCCCCGTATTTTCTAATTTTATGAACCGGGGGCTTATTTAATCTCATCGGATCAATGACTTGAGGTATTACAGGTATTTGAAGAGGATTAGGCGGGGGTAGAGGTTGTTGAACAGTCGGATTTGTACGGATATATTGTGTGAACCAATCATTCATCATCTGGAAGAAGGCTTGTTTAGCCTCTCCCTTGTGGCTACTCGTAATAGGTCTACAATCAGATTGCAGTGCCCCTTAAGTAGGAGCGGGTGCATTACTTTCCATGTCATCTGCTACGGCTCGATCGGGATCCATTTACTATATGAAAACACATTTTCAAATGTCAAAAATCATCACACTACCGTAATATAAGAATATGGCATGTAAAGCTAGACTCACATGCGCTACGTAAGTCTTAGAATCGACTAAACCGTAGCTCTAATACCAATAAAATGTAACACCACTAACCCGTATCTGTTGTCGGATTAGGGTTACCAGGCATTACTGAACAATACACAGCTTAAGAGAGTCATTCATTACTATTCATGTTTAAGGTAATATAAACTCAATTATGCGAATCATATGTATATCTCCTTTATAGCATTCAAATAATCAAATTATAGCATAGTTTAATACATGACAAATTCCATGTGCATACATTAAGACATTCAAACATATATCGAATACATGCCAATATATATATTTATTTTGAATAATATCAAACATATCAATTCCTTCACTCTGCATGTGCGCATGTTAAAAACCAAACAAACTCTTACACACCAATTATTGTCCAAACACATATCCAACCTTAGTATCGTTACCATATAGTCGAACCTATCTTTAATGTAACATAAATAATGTGTATTTTAGCCTATCATTATGAACCATTATAAGATCACAAAATACAAACCATAGTACACCCCATTCGTGTGCTAATTATCATGCATAAATTGCACTCACATAACAAATTCCCTTCTAACCTATTTCGGCTCTCAAATTTAGATTCAAAAGTAGCACAAAAATTTTACCATTCAATATTAAGCTAACTTTGCCATTAAAAATCATGATCATTATTAGCCATCACAAGCCGAATCTAAATAATCAACTACACATGATCATATCGTTGGCATGCACACTTATTTTACCTATGACTAGCTGATTATAACCATTAACTTAACATTTTTAACTATCCGAATGGTCATAATTTCAATCATCAAATATAAATAAAATAATCATACCATTCCATCCCAAAACATATACCACAAACAAACTTCTAAAATAAATTAGCATCATGGCCGAATATAAATTATGCTTATCATTACCCCTTACCGAATCATAAAAATCAACAAATGCAAACCATACCAATATGTCAAGCTTACCATAATGAACAATCATAAACCATACATATCATTACTTCAAACTGTAACCATATACAAAGCACAGCACACATATATGACATGCATATTACTTAACTATTATATTACATACTATAACTCAACAAGCATCCATCATTTACCTCATTGCCGAAACACATGACCAAATTTACACAACCATTAGCATTATAATCAAGTCATTTTCGCATGGCTAAATATACACATACTTCAAGATCAAACATATTATCTAGCCTATACATGCCATAGGTTCAACGTTCAAACTTATAAAATGCCGAAAAAGTGATCGACAGTGTGACGAAGTTTCATGACGATCCCCGAGCTCTTAACTAGTTTCAAAAATCTATAAAACAACTAACGAGCACACACATAGTAAGCTTAAATAGCTTAGTAAGTCATAAGCAAATAAAATTTTTAAATGAACATTAGCATTATAATTTCAACTACGCCGAATATGAACAATCTCATATACATATAAATCACTCTTTTATCATGCATACTTTATATCATCATCACAAGTACTACATGAACATTTAACTTTGCACGTACTTGAACCATTTAACTCGATTTCACATTCGATCTTATCTCAACATTGCCCGTTGAACCATTTAAAATCAATAAGGATACTCAGATAGTTTGAAAAGCTCATACAATGCCAACATCCTGACGTGGTCTTACATGTAATCAACTATCGATGTCACTGTCCCAAACAAGCTCTTAAACAAAATCATATACTATGCCAATGTCCCAGACATGGTCTTACACGTAAATCTCAAATCGATGCAAACGTCCCAGATGTGGTCTTACAGGAAATCTTAAATCGATACCAACGTCCCAGACGTGGTCTTACACAAAATCACATATCGGAGTCCTATGTCATGACATAAGTATCCTAACTATTCCTAAGGTTTGTACGGGGCTTTCGGACGTCATAATTCGATCGATTCATGCTCGTAATAAATCATTCCATGCTAAATTCAATTCAGCAATGTAGTTATACATACATACAATTCAATTCTGCTATGTACAAAATAAATACATTCAATTTAACATATTTTATTCACTGATGAACTTACCTCGTACGAAGACGAATGAACTGGAATGACTAATCACAACTTTTGATTTCCCCCGATTCAAATCCGATTTCCTCTTTTCTTGATCTAATTTAATACAAATTTAACTTATTTAATCACATATTTACTCAAATTCATCCAAAAAAACACATAAAAGGGCAATTTGCACTTTAGCCCTAAACATTTTACATTTTTTACAATTTAGTCCTTATTTCACAAAACACAAAATATTCAAAATTTCACCAAAATAAAATATAGCTGAATTTTTCTAAGGTTCATGCAGCCCATTTATTTCATTTATTTTACATTTTGACCCCTCAATTTACAAAATTCACAATTTAATCCTTAATACACATTTTTACTAAAAATCACTTAATTAAACATAATAATCTAACAACTTATTTTTATTTTCCGTCATCAAACATAAAAAACAATAATTTATCATCAATGGAAAATCACAAAATACACAACAAATTCAAAAATTCAAGCATGGGCTAGCTAGTATTCAAAGCAATGACTCAAAAACGTAAAAAATATCAAAAATCGAGTAGAACACATACCCGAATCAAGCTTCCAAAGGTGCCAAATATTCAAAGATTTGATTTCTTCTTATGTTTCGGCCACAAAAGATGAATGCATGGCCATTTTAGTTTTTGTTTTATTTTATTTCATGTTATTATACTTTTTTACTATTTTAACCTTAAGTATTTAATTAGAAACTATATAATGGTTGCCCATATTTGTCCACTCAAATATTTAATGGTCAATTACAACATAAGGACTCCGCATAATAAAAGTCATAACAATGTAGCACTTTAACAAATAGCTAGCCACTTTTGCATTTTACGCAATTAAGTCCTTTTATCAAATTGAGCACACAAACGATAAAATTTTCACATGAAACTTTCACACATATTAATTCACATACTGTAAACACCAAAAATAATATTAAAATAATTTTACAACTTCATATTTGTGGTTCCAAAACTACTATTCTGGTTTAGCTAAAATCAGGCTGTTACACTACCTGTGTTGAGAGCTGGATAGGCGAAAGCCGTCATCTCAGGTTTCCTCCCTTTTTTTATCGTGCTTCTTTTAAAGCTTATTTTTTATTGATGATGTTGGTTGTCGTATTAAACTCAAACTTGATTTGCCAAACCATGAGCTAAATCTCTTAGGCTCGGGGTTACTTTGATGAAACCTTTATTTTTATTAATGTTTAAAGTTTAAGTTTGGTTTGTTCTACTGTTTTATTCAATGGTATTTCATGTTATATGCAGGTTGTACATTGACGAATGTGCAACAGGTTTATAAAGATAACTTAATTCCAATAGGGTTAGGTTAACTAGATAAGAGTTGGATAATATGAATGAATGATTAATCACTTATTGTGGCAACCTTTAAACATAGAGTCTTGCCTCATACAAAAGAAGGTAGGAAATATTAGTGGTAGCCAAACTTAAAGCCTATAGACATATAGTGCCCTAGGTAAGGTAACCCAAGGTCTTGCTCTCGAGAGAAGTAGACTACTATAGAAACCTATCGAGCAGTATAATATTCACAACTATGTTGTGGCATTAATAGTTAGTGAAGGTAGATTCATTAGTAATCTCAGCCGTCCTAATCAATATTGTAGTTCCTCAACCTTTTTTCATAGTGATTTTTTCGTGGCATTCCTGTTTTATTTACTTGTTTTGTTTTGCACATTTTATACATCATCATTTTCTCATTTTGCTATTGTATTCTTCTTATTATTTTACTTTAGCATTAATCAAACTTAACTATAATAACTCGACCAAATTATACCTATCTAATCCCTGTGGAGATAATCTCACTCATCACTTTATTACTTGTTCGACGTGTACAGTTGCACGACTTGCGTATTAGCTGTGTAATAAATAGTGAGCAACCTTAATATATTGTCAGCTTGTGTGAGCAACTTATTCCCATGTATCCAAGTCCATTTTACTATAGATCCATTAGGCAATATTCAATTGATTGGAAATGGAAACTTAAATGTAAATTGGAAATGAAATGTTATTTGTTGATGTTTGATATGTGATTTGTTATGTGATTTCATTAAGGTATTGAAATTATTTATGATTTGGGAACATGACTAACACATTTAATTGGTAATATTGACATACGATTAGTTATACCATCATGTGCCAAGGATAGCCATGTTGAATGCCAAATTGATTTTGCTTTTGAATGGTTTGGTATTTTTAGATTATCAGTTAGACTATATGAATTAATTAGATCAGATTTATGATTTGTGAATGGTAAACTATACGTTGAGCTTGATTTAAAACATGGTGTAGTTTTTGGTTGATTTATGTCAAGCTCTAGAATTTTTTAGTTACCAATTGGTATGATGAACATGTTTGAGGTTGTATAGAAGTATTTTGGCATGGATAGATGAATTGGATTTGTATGTGTTTAAATATTGAATTGTTGGATTGTATGTTAAATATTGGTTGGTTTAAATGATTAGATACTTGAATTGGTTGTCATTTACTTGGTTTAATAGCTTTATTATTGTAGAAGGTTGAATCAAACACTTTGGTAATGGTTTGAATATAATTGAATTAGGTACCAAATATGTATTTTGCCAAAAACAGGGGCAATGTTGCAACCACTGGCTCCTGGCGTCGCAACGTCCTTCGATAGAGAGTGGCATCGCGACGATCACATGCATGTCATTACGATGTGACTTGCTGAGATGACCATGCTATGACGAGGAGATAACTAAGTCGTGACATCGATCCAAGAATTTTAAACTTCACAATTTGCTCCTAGTTCAAGCTCGGGTTAGCATTCGTAAGCTCATGTAAGACTTGGAAATGATTGTATATCATATCATATGCATGTTTTTCTTGTATTTAAATTTATAATGACATAAATTGAGCACATATTCGGTCATTGTTGCTCCGGCAATGAGTGTAGAATTCTGTAGCTTAGACTTGATGATCGGGTCAGGCAAGGGGTGTTACATTGTGAAAGTAACTTACCTTGGGACTCTAGTCTACTTACTGAGCTCGCGAGTTGGCTAACCTATTTCTCTATGTTTTTAATGCTAGATTTTGTCTTCTGAAAGCCTACATTTGTCTCCTGTTGGAATAGTTTAGCGATATTAGCAAGATATTTAACCATTTCTTCGAGAGACGTACCTAAATTCAAAGAGTTTGGTTAAGAATTTTGAAAATTTTGTGCTCTTATTCTATAACTAGAATTTAGGTGATCCCTCCATCCAGGATTTTAAGTATTCGAGTAGGGACCGTATCTCTTTTACGGTGGTGCAAGAAATCCTCCAAATGCATTAGCATGTTTGTTTGTATCTTCAAGAAGTGTAGGGCATGAATCGGTTTCGTGGCCATAATTAGCACATATACCACCACCCTAACATGTTCAGTATATCATAAATCCATCTTTTCAATGAGAGAAGTTAGTCTATCAATATGTTTTTCAAAAGCAAATACATTTACGTGATTCACTCATCTTAGCACATCTTGTCGGAACATGAACTACTGTGAGTTAGCAACCATGATCAAAATTAATTCCCTATCCTCTCAAGGGGTTTTGTTCACTGTGGCACCGCCACTTGCGTCATCCATCATCTTTTACTCCATTGGTAATAGTCCGTCGTAGAAATATTGAATGAGCAATTGATCTGAAATTTCATGTTGTTGGCAACTCACACACAATTGTGTAATTTGCTCCCAATAGTCATGAAGATTTTCCATGTCCTTCTGTTTGATGCCACAAATCTCATTCTTGATAGAATTAGCACATTAACCAGGAAAGAATTTATCTACAAATAATCTCACCAGTTTGATCCATGTAGTTATAGACCCAAAAGGCAAATGGAATAGTCAATCCTTCACTTTATTCGCTAATGAGAAGGGAAAAGCTCACAGTTTGATTTGTTTTTCGGTTACGCATTGGGGTCCCATTGTAGAGCATACCACATTAAATTCCTTCAAGTGCTTGTATCTTCATTTTGTAAACCATGAAAAGTAGGAAGTGAACTAATCCAAATTTCAATTTGAAGGTACCTCAAGCTCAAGATATTGGATGCAAAGAGAAACAAAACAAAGATAAAAACTAAAAATAAAGAAATAGAATTATCGACATCGATCCTTGAAAACTGCGCTAAAATTTGTTAGGTTGTTGAGACCTACAAAAATAAAAACCTACTTGAAAATATAAATTAGTATATAACAGCAAGTAAGGTCGTATCCATAAAGACTGGTAATAATTTTTTTCTTAAATAAAAACAAGTAAATATGAAGGGGGTTTTAAAAAGTCAAAACTAAATTTAAATTATAATATTAGCAAAGAATTAAAAGTTCGAGAAAAAAATCAATATGAAAAAGCTCTAATTAAAGGTGAATTCTTTGTTTGATTCATAAATCCATTCGTCGGTGCAATGATATCTTCAATATTTTTAATAAATTAGTTATAGTTGCTGACTCAACGACGAAAAATCAATTTCTCCTTATCAAATCAATAACCAAGAGGCAACTCGTTGAAAATTACTTTCCGTACTAATAAATAACATTGTAACACAACGTCCAATATTTAACTTACCGGTAGCATTAAGAATGAGAGACTTGATTCTCACCAACAAACTCATCTCAACGAGGTTTATTTAAGCTAGGTCACACATCCACACAACATAAATCATATACTTTGATATACAAAATTATGCAGTTCGATACAAGTATTAGAATGAATTAAACAATTACAGATTTAATTATTCTAATTGACAATGTAATTATTATAAGTTATCAAATATCAACTGAATATTTAACAAACCTAAACAATTGTAATTCAAACAGAAGATGTGCAGATACTAAAGAGCAAAGAAAGATTAAGAACAAATTAGGTTTCACAAATTTATAAAACCAATCTTTGAAAATCCTTTAACCAAAAAAAAGCAAAATAATACTAAGAGCGGCTATTTCTTAGTATATCTTGGTCTTAACCTAATAATACCTAGTTAAAGGACAAAAATAATATAATGGAAAAAATACAAATGTTCCCTTAATTAAAAAAAAAAGTAGAAGTTTTCTAGGTTTCTTAACAATTTTCACGTCGAACTTTCAGGCCAATTTTGGATACCTTCTTGATTTTTTTTGGGGGGGGGCTTAAGTCATGAAATAACTTCAGATAGATCTTTTAATTCCTTTCGAATTGGTATATTTGAGTCCAAAATAGAGTTATGTAGTTAAAGTTATGGCCAAAATATTAAATCAATGTTGTGTTGAAAGCTCAATTTGTAAAAACTTGCCAAAAATAAACTTTATACTCCTTTTTCTCTAATTATTCACCTAAATAAATAATATGTAATTTATAAGTATAAGTAATATATTTAACAACTTAATAACATATTTAAAGAGGAGAAATACTACAAATAATTAAGATATTACATACTTATCACTTTCGGACTTTTCCCTATCATATTAATCTAAAATACAATATATATTAATATTGGGTTAGTATTTGGTACACTGTCAATATATTTTTTTATTTCACAAGAACCTTAAAAACTTGACATGTGTCTTTTTATTTAAAATGTTTATTTTTTAAAAATATTTTATCATACTATTATAGGACACTTGCCAACCCCTTAACCTGCTTGTGTAGTTTAAAAACTCCACTGACAATGTACCAAATAGTTTCCCATTAATATTTATTAAATGATTAAAAGTTCTTTTAAAATATTAATCATACAAAGAGATACTAAAGGATGTAAAAGTAATTTAATTTTACACTGGTTTTAGACTAGTATAAGTGGATCACTCTCCATATATACTATAGCAATATAAGGTTACAAAAATAATAATAATAATAATAAATAGTCATGTTTACATTACAGTTTTTTAACCTATGACATTCTCTATTTGAAGCTCTTATTTACAATTTGGGTAAATCACTCTTTTATTCCTTGCCATTTTGTTTTTTTAAGTTATTTCATGTCTTTTGTTTAACATTTTCTTTATAATTTTTATATAAAGTTGGTTTTAAATAAATTATCTATTTATTTTAATATTTTATTTAACTGAATTAAATTTAATGTTATAATATTAAAATTAATGAATATTAAATTGTTAAACTTAAAATATAGTTTTAAAAAAGGACACATATTAATAGCATTTATCAAATTGAATTTCTATTTTTAAAATATAATAAGAGTTAATAACGCAAATATATAAAAATAAAGCAAATATAAATATATAATTACAAAAAAATAGTATTAACTATTTTAACTTTAAAATAAATTAATTTAACAATATATAAAAAATGAAATTATTAATAATATTATTTAAATTATAATATTAATTAATATTTAAACCATATTTAAACCAGTTAGGTAATGGGTCGATAATAGTGAGTATCATAACAATTATTTGTCGGTCCCTCTAGATAAATTGGTGGATTCTTCTGAACTTTCTTCAACACCGTGAATTGTGTCTATATCACCAAGTGTAGTATAAGCACCAATAGTTAGCATAAGGAGGTTCACACCACTTTCTAGATCCACTGAAGACTTTGAAAACCATGAACAAGACTTTAATTTACAAAAGCTATAAAAATAATTTATAGGTTCTTCTATTCTCCCTAACAGTATAAGCCCCAACTCATCAGTAGCTTCATGTGGCCATGCGAATTGTGCAGGTAGCACTCTAACGGTGTTCGCACCATCATCAGTATCAACTAGCCTCCATCCATTGGGACTTAGATTTAAGAGGCAGTGCTGAAACATGTTTCTACCAGTTAGCACTTCCTCTAAATCTAATTCGTGACCCATGTGAAGTCTATAATACTGTCCCCAACCTACTTCAGACATAATCTCTCGCTTCTTTAGACACATACTCTTACCAAGTATCAACCATTTAGTTGGAAAGTCAAAGCCACCACTAAGCTTGTACTTAACCCGTACGTACTTGCAGTGATTTAGGGGAAGGTTAGAAGCCTAGTTTAAAATGATTGATTCTTCATTTCACGAGGAGAGAAATAAAAAAAACCTGCCGAACCCCCTCGATTGCACTCTTTTAGTTGGTACAAGTTCTGAAAAACAACGATCAATGGGACTTCCTCCCGCCAAGTGCATTAAATGAAATATGTCATTGCAGCCCATCACGAAAAGCCAGATAACTGCCTCAGAGCTATCCTATATTCATCGAGAAGGTGGCAGAAGAAGGGGTGGAGTGGTAAATGGAAACCTGCCTCTATAAAGTGCAGTGGAAGTAAAAAAACTCTCGTCGGTGGTATCGCTCAATCAATTCAATCCTTTGGCGATTGAGAAGTCGTAAACAAAGTTAGGTATTTGAATCCCCCGAGCAGCTAAAATGTGATTCATTTCTTCTTCTTTCATGGTGCAAACATAAGACTTTGCCTCCACTGGAGTACTCACTTCACGACGTTTTGGAGGGATGTCCTGATAGCACAATCACTTCCTCTAGTCCTTACCATTGTGTTCTAGTGAACCCAGAAAATAAATCACAAGAATGATGGAAATTTTAAGGAAATTACCTTTGAAATTGTTCTTCTCAACAATGGCTTCTCCTCCAAAATCTCGAATTCAAATAATGTAATTTTAGGGCTTAGGTAACTTCCTTTCAAAAGGGTTTTTGCACTTTAACTATTCATATGCCCGAGAATAAGGGCAAAATCAACTGTGTACAGTTGTACCACTTCTTAACACGTGGTGAAGTGTATGTTACAAGTTAAAATATAAGACGTATCTAATAAGCTTCTCCTTCTGTGACATCTCATCTCATAAAATTAGGTTCAAAGAAGAGTCATTTTGTAACTCTTATTCGAATTAGGTAGGGGACAAATTGTTATGATACTCACTATTACCAACCTGTTACCCAACTGGGTCTTGACCTATACTTTACACGGTTCACACTTTGAGTTCGCGTACCCTTCTATGAGACTACACGATATACGTTCATTCCATCATATAGGCAAACCCACATCGTATAATTTCTATGAGACCGCACGATGTTGGTTCGCACCATCATAAAGGTGAACCCACATCGTATAAACATGTGTTAAACCTAGAGTAGAGTATATGTCGACGTGCATAGTAACCTACCTACGATATCATATCTATGAATAGTAATCATATCATATAAATACATAGTTTAACCCATGTGAAGGGAAACACTCAAACACTAAACAGATTGCTATCTAAGATAATGAAAGGTTGAGAAATGGTTTTCAATGGTGTCCATCATATGGCAACCCAAAGAGATCGAATAATAGCTTGTTTGAAAGCCAAGACTAAACCAACCAAGTAACAAACATCCTTGGCTACTGGTTGTTAAAATGGGTGATGGCTTATTTGAAGCCTATTCGCCAATTAAAAGTCAATGGTTAGCTGCCAGATTACCTGATGAACTAACTCGTTTGGAAATGTGTCCAAATCACAGCTTGTCAACATTATATGAATAAGCTTTGATGAGGATAGATTTTTATGGGTGCTTTTATTGTTTAAATTAATTAACCACGTTATTTTGAATGGATTAAGCTAGGGGTAAACAAATAGAATGTTAAATAATCATATTTTTTTCTAGCTTTTGACTAATTGTTTATGCACTCCATGAACGTGCAGACAGATTCATCTGCTTTTTTGCTTAGGATGTAAGAAATATAACTTAAACTGTTGGTACTGACTTGCAGATAAAATAATTTAAAAATTTGTAATATTTAGTTTTTAATATTTTATCATTTTATATTTGAAGTGAAGGTGGAGATGAGCTGTCCGGTAAGTGAAGCTCGAGAAGTAGCCTTGGAGTTGCACTTTATCAATTTTCAGACCCCATTAATCGACTGATTTAAGATTTAATCATTTAGGCCAAACCTTAGGAATTTTGATCTTACAATTGATCTTTAAGCTTTATTTTAGTTTATTCTAATTTAAATTTAGATATTATTTTATTTTCAATCTATTTATATTTTATATTTATTTTATTTTAATTATAATTATTCGAATATATATTATTTGAAATTATAAACTTTAAAAATATTTAATCATTTAAATTAATTTTGAAAATCAATCTTATCATGAAAGACAAGTTATAAGGGGAAAAACGTGTGGTGAGATTATTATTGCAACTTTGCAAGTAGGGCTTTCGAGAATTCAGCCTTCAGTTAAGGATAGTAAAGTTTGATTCATTCGATAGATTTAAAATTTATCTGGAAAGTTTTTTTTAATTGAATAATAATTGGGGTGAATATTTTTTGAACAATGAATATTGAGTAATTATAGTAATTGTTTGTTCCGTTCCGTCCTATTTCATTATATGAAATTACAATTATTCTCGTATATTTAATTAATAAAAGGGTAAAAATATAATAATGCGTTATAGAATAAATTATATATTTTATGTTTAAATATTTACTTACTTTTAAAAAATTTAAATTATTAAAGATATGTAGTAAAAATTAAATTGAAATAGAGTGAGACACGGTGAGATGAATGCATCCAATATCTATTGAGGTGATAATGATCTTCAATATTATATATCCATAATAGAGTGAAGTGGATGATATAACAAAGTGTGACAACTATGAAACAACAATGGATTTAATAACATCTGCTCTCGCTCAGCTCTATTGATATCTGTATCTCCACTGAATCAATAATTTAAGAAAAATAAATATAAAATGAAACAGCAGAAATAGCCATGGCTAGATGGGCTTTTAGTGGGTACATTTTGGACCATTTTAATAGAACTGAACCTAAAGCCAGCCCAACTATTATCTACGGGCAAAAATAAAAATATGGCCTGAACAGCTCAAAGCTATTCCGTGTTTGTTGTATAAAATTATGGGATTTTGCCAAAAGTGGGTACAAGTATTACGGAGTAGACTTCCTCATGCCACAATTCACTTGAAGGTCCTGTCAAAAATAAAAAAATTTAGATAAAAATATAAATTCAAAAAATGAGTTTAGACAAAATAAAATAAAATTCATTTTCTAAATTGATTGAATTTCGGGTAGATTTTTTTCTTTGGCCCACTGAATCACATGCCTATTTTTTTGTATTTTTAATTTGTTGGGAAACATTTATTTTAATATTTTTTTGTATATTTGATGCATTATATTTTTTGAATTTGTTTTTGTATAAAAATAATAATCTAAAAAATTACGATCAGGCTCAGGTTTAGCATTTTTAATATGGGTCAGCCTTGAGCAAAATTTTGCATCAACCTAGCCTGACCCATGATTAGATCTATTATCGAGGCTAAGAGTCGGATTGCATTTTGTTCTCTTTACTAAAAAAAACAATCAAATTAGTCTCTATATGATAGATTAAAAGTCAAACTGGTTATTCTGTTAAAAATTCCATTTATGTCTATTGTTAAATGTTGACTTGGCTAACGTAACATCTACATAGTAACACTTGGTGTGTCACGTGTACCTCATGCTGACACAACAATTTTTAAAAAATTAAAATCCTAAAATTAAATAATCTTTTATAATCATTTAAAAAATCATATCCAAGATGAACCTGGACAAAAGTTAAGCTTGTATGTAATTTCTTAAATAATTATTAAAAATATAATAATTACTAAAAATTATAAGAAATTATAAATAATCATTATTTTTAAAAAAGTTGTACAAATTATAAAAATTATATATATACACATATGTATTTTCTTAATCGAATTGATATTTTTAATTATAAGTTGATGAGTCCTATTTTATTATTATTTTATTATTATTCTTATTTTTTTTATAATTTCTTGTAATTCATATATATACACATATATAATAGTAACATTTCACAATATTTTTTATTACTTTAAAAATTTTAATAATTCTTAAATAAATTTCTATACTTTTTTATTATTTTATAATTATTTAAGAATTTACTCCCGAATAAACTAAAATGAGCAACCATCTCATTCTAAAATTTGTTTTAAATAATTTTAATAATTTTATTATTTAAATACCAAGCCTAAGATGAACATAGATAACCATTTGTCTAGTTTAATCTGGATATGGTTTTTAAATAATTATTAAAAAAAATATTTCTATTTTGATATTTTTATAAGTAATTATTAAAATTTATTTATATTGTAAGATTTTTTTTTAACTTTTTAAATATTATTGTTTGATTGCTTCTTCAATCACATCAATCACTTAATAGTATTTATACATAGATTTTTTAATAGAATAATCATTCGCTTTTTAATCAAACATATAATAACTATTTTATCTTCTTTTATAATAAAAAATAAAATACAATTTAACTCTTAATACAATTAGCTCATTCTACTTTTACCTCGATAAATACTATAACATCCATACTTGAGTGAAAAACACTACCGTATAGCACCGCTAGTCGTAGAAATTTAAGACTTCTTCATCTCTGCATCTAATTGGCGAAAAGTTGCAGCCCTCGAGGCTATTTTAGTTGCTTTGTGTTCTCAGTTCATCTATAAACAGACATTGTTATCAGAAGCAGAAAAGGTAAACAATAAGTAAAGGCACTTCTTATATGTAATCCAACAGAATTTCTGCTCTATAAATAGCTGATATCCATACTTGTTTAGGTAAATATGGCATAATTAGGAAACCCCAACTCAACTTAAAACTTGAGTTTGATACATGAAGCACTTTTCCTAGTGATCTTAGCTGCAATCAACAAAACCCAAGTCAGTTTCCAATCTTAGTGATATGGCCATTGGGTTTTGAGCTTCTTTTCTTTTTCTCTTTTTTTTGCCTTTATTGCTTTCTTTCTTTCCTCCTCTGTTCAGGAACATGCTGGGTTATTTTCCTAGTCACCTTTTGACTTTAGAGGCTAAAACTTGATGATTATGAAGCTTTTTACATGTTTAGAGAAAGGAGAAAGCATGATTCCCAGCTCTTTTGACTGAAAATATTGTTAAGTTAGATTCCTTTACCAAAGATCAACCGTGTTAATGGGGGAAATAATCATTGCTTCCTCTCATGTCTGTTTGGCTTCAACATTTATTGGATCATTCATGCACTATTCTTTTCTTATTCACAAAGAGTTTAACCATGTTGCCAGCCTGCCTAACATTCATACTTCTTTCATAGCATGTAAAATAATTAAGATAATCAGACGGTCTACATTGAATCAAACCTGCATTCCTAAGCAACTAGCCATTGAAGCCCCAACAAGACCCAGGCAGTTGAGTACTAACTAGGCACTACCACTAGCAGAAGATCCAAAACCCAAGAATATTTCATAGAAAAGAAACCTTTATCAGATGATCATGTGAATCAAACAAGTTAAACCACATGAACTTGGAAGATCCCAATGCTAACATAAGACCCAGATGGAGCAATTTCATGTTCAGGATCCATCTCATAAAAACTCATTTCATAGTTACAAACAAGGCTTGCATGAAATTTTGTTTGATTCTTGTCCTGTATGGACTGATTCATGAGTCATGTCATAAATGAGAATTGGAGATATGATATGAAATTACAATGCTTTGGAGTCCAATTGTACAAAATTTCCAGATTTTAATAACAATAAAGTTTGAAAGTCGGCCAGCCCAGTAAAGCGAACAATAAGATTCAAAACTGATGGAAGTGGAACAACACTACATGACAAATAGCAACTTCAAGGGAGCATGCATGCATGCATGCATGCCCACTTCCACATCAGTTCTCAACATGCCAAATGCCATGAGTAACATACTTCACCCACCAGCTATCACTCAACTCTAGGTGAGACAAAGAAATAACATAAACACATCTTATCTGCATTCTCTATGGTCAAGCCTTTTCAGGTAAAAACAGAACAGAAGAAAGGGAAGACTCAAAATGTTGAAGAAAATGTGACTAGAAACAAGAAAACATATTGTTATTTCAACAGTGAAGGCAAAAAATGTTCAAGAAATGCTTTTGTTTTAATCTAACCAATCACCAAAATACAGAGGCATGTTTGGTTACATAACAAGTGCAGCAAAATTAACATTAAACCAAAGAAAAACAACTTATGAATCTAAAATTCAGTACAACCTTAGTAAGGTCCTTGCAATAGAATGTGCATTGCTTGCCCTGGTTTTGCCTGAGCCACCTCTCCGGCTGGCGCTCATCGGTGCCATGTAGAACCTTAACAGTCCATTATCAAAGTGATTTGGTGAATATCTTGCACTCCTGCTCCTTTCCAACACAAAATCATCTTTTTTCTTCTTGCTATGCCCATTTGACTCAACATAGTTCTTCCTTGCACCACTAAATGATCCTGCACCGAAACTGCTAGAATTCCTCCAGCTTACGCTGCTATTGCTCCTCATTACCTTTGGATTAAAACCTCCTCTCACATCTCCATTCCTTTCCCCTCTCAACTCAGGCCAAGATTCTGAATATGACCTCTCCACACCGTTAGCTCTAGAATACCTATCTTCATCCTCATCTTTGTTAACACTCTTCCTGTTAATAAAGCCCCAAATGTTCCAAGCTTTACTCCACCTCCGCGACTTCTTAGATGACTCTTTCTGTTCCCCATTCCCAATCACAGATGCATTATCTTTGAAGCCAATCTCAAAAGTGTCAGAATAATCATCCCTCAAAGAATTTGAATCCCTGGAATCCCTATCAGGCATGACAGGTTTAGGTCCATGGGTGTAATCAACAGCTGCAGGGGAAACCTTTGTACTAGAAGCCGACCTCATTTCTTCCATTTCAGCCACTATAGCTGCAGCAGTCTTCCTACTAGAACTGGACCTGTCAAGACTTTTTCTTCTCCTAGAATCTGAATAATAATCCCTTGTTTGAGCTGACCCTCCAGGAAGCGTTTCATCCTCCTCAGTAACAGAATTCATAGCCGTCGGGTCCTCCACAGGGATCTGAGTATCAGACCTCATAACATGATGAACTGGAGCATCTTCCGCAACGGAAACCATTGTGGGCATTCTTGGGAACATTCTCCCCATCAGATATCCATCGCAGGAAGCTCTTGGTTCATCAAAAGAATATCTGGGATCATCACATGACATTCTTGCTGCATCAAAAGACATCCTTGGTGCATCAAATGACATCCTCCCAGCATCAAGGGAAAACCTTGGGTCTGTATCACAAGACCTTCTCCCGAACCCATAATCCGCAATTTCTGACTGGGTTTCTCTGTATTGTCTCCCTATGGGCTTCTCCACTGGCAATCTCGCTGACCCACATCCATTTCCCCTCTTTTTAAGTTTTTGTTTTTGCCTCCATTTTTGTAATTTCTTGCTGAAGACTGAAGCAGCCGACCAGAAACTCCCAGCAATCTCTTTGAGATCTCGTCCAGAAGCGTTCTTTGTTTGCGAATCAAGATCTATATGATCCTTCATGGGCTTCAGCTCCTCTTCTTGGCACAGTTCCTTTTCGTATTCTTCCACAATTTCTTCAACTTTCTCTTCTATCAAATTAGTAGCAGGAGCAGCCACATTGGGCGGTTGTTCTTCTACGATCACTATGTCGTCATTGTGATCGGTTTCAGTCTCAGTTTGGTCTTCTTCTTTACTTTCAAAAACAGGACCTTGACCAACAGTCGAAGAAGCCAAATTTCGAGCTTCAGCTTCAGCAACTTCAGAAGACCTCCCGTTTGCAGTTGCTTCTTGATGAAAGAGTGACCAAAGGGTGTTTCGAGCCCTAACGTCACAAGATTTTCTCTGGGGCTCAAAAACACCAGAGAAACCCTCGTTTTTCGAGGCCGAAAAGGACTTTGTTCGCCGGAGCTCGGGAAAAAACCCGGATTGTGTACCACCTCCTCCGGAAGGCTTGAAAATGGCTTTAAGTGCAGCAGTGGCGGTTGAAGTACTGGCGGCGATGGGAGGTTTCCGAGAAGAAGAAGAAGCAGAAGAAGAAGAAGGCTCGAGAACAGCGAGACGTTCGTAGAGGCATGAGGGGCAAAAGCCAGTAAAATGCTCTTGAGGATGGCGGTCACAGGAGGTAGAAGGACGGTGAGGCTGAGACGGTTGTGGCGGCGGTGCTAACCCAGGAAGTGGTGGCTCCACGTTGGGATTCATAACCGGTAGTGGCATGAGAGGAGCGCTCTTCTCATATTAGTAGCTTCAGTCAGAGAAAATTAATAAAATATAAAAATAAAAAATAAAATGTAAGTGAAATTAGTTTTTGTTTAATTTGGTTTCCCCTTTCCCTCTGGGATTGGGCCTTAGCTCCAACAGACAGTGAGAAGAAAGAAAGAGAAAACAGAATGATGGTAGTAACGGGAAAAAAATAGAAAATAAAGATAAATAGTAAAAAGAAAAAGACATAAATAAATAAAAGAAAATCTAGGCGAGTGACCCATGACACATATACTTTAATTAGGGGTTTTCACTTAAATATTGTAAAATAATTAATTAAAAGGGATAAAGAAATTTTTAGTCCCTATATTTTACTATTCTTACAACTTGGTCCTTAAACTATTTTTGGTCCACATTAGTCCCAGAACTTGGTAACTTTTTTCAATTTGATCCCTAAACTTGGATTTTGTTGAGATATGACGACATGACACTCTTAGATTTAACAATGTCATCACTTAAAAATTTAAAATATATATAATTAAAAAATAAAAAAATCCAAGTAACGACGTGAAATAATCTCAAAGTGTCACGTTGACATGCCTTAAATAGTAATTTATATATGTAAATAGTAATTTATATCCGAGTATCTGAAAAGAGAAATGAAACTTTGAATACACTTCACCACCTCTTTAAAAAAAACTTCTAAATGAACCTAACCTTAAAACCTATAAATATTCCATCCAACTCGTTAGTTATTTTTAGAAAACCCAAAATATTCCTCTTATACATTTTATACTATGATACATACTTAAGATTTTCTAAATAGATGTTTTCAATCATACCATGATATGTCACTCAAAATTTTACAACAATGGAGGATTCCCTAATGGTTCATTGTCATAGTAATATGGGAGTAAATCCATTTGATAGTAGAATCATTCGTCACTTAAGAGCCATTGATTTCAATCATGATAGCCTTGGGAAAGCTATGTCCATTTCGACATTCATCTCCCTCTGATTGACTAATAAAGACCAGAGACTCATACATTTTATCTCCTATACAAGAAGTAACAATAACACTAGAAGATGTGACATTACTAACCATAAGTCTGATTTCTTTAGACTTCGAGTTAAGGTCAAATGGTAAAATAGATGATTTAAGCATCTCCCAATGAATCCAACACTTGAAGATATTGAACATCATGCTAGAACTTACATTCTTCACTTGATTAAAGGTGTGATGATGTCAGAATAATCTGACAACTTAGTTCATACCATGTATCTCCTATTATTATATAATTTTAAAATGGCGAATACGTACAATTGAGGGTCTGTTTTTTTGACATGCCTATTATAAGGCATCATGTAAAGCATGTAAAATAGGGAACAATGAAGAAAATGACTCATTTATGATTTTATAATCATGTTAGATGTCGAATATCATGGATTGCGCTTCTATGCCTTTCAAAATCTTAGTTTCTCTCTTGTTAAAACATAAAATTCGCGACATATGTTATAAATTAATTATATTCTAAATGATTAAGTACTATCATTTCATATTTTAGTAGGTGTCCTGACTATCGTGACCATACACCTTACTAGAAGAACAATATTATAGCAATACGATTATCATTGATATTGAATCAAATATTTTAGTAATATATGTGTTATAATGATATTTATTTACTATAATCAATATTACCTCATAATTGAATTTAAATGCATCACTTTTATTACTTTTACAATTTGTGTAGATATCATACTAGGTGGAAGAGATTACTATCATACTACTAATTGAAGCAAGTGTGCATAATAATGTTTTTAACATGTGCACATCATTTATATGCTTCTCTTGTATCAAGTGGCATTAATTTGATTGGGTTTATGATAGTTTGAGTTGTCCAAGAAATTTTGACAAATCCAAAGAACATTGAAAAGTATCATGTTATAGGTTTGCATACAATGGTGGAGAATATTGGGCTATTAAACATGCCATGCACATCACATATTACACCAATCATCTTTAGCATAGCCCACAAGTTGTATTGATTAAGGATGATGATTTGCAGCTTTCACAATTTATGATAAACGGTTTAGGACCAATGGCAAACCATATCTGTATTAGATGGAAAAGGCTCCTACACATCAGATTCAACATCCAATTTTGCAACATCAGAAGAGGGACATGGAAGCATAGGGCAAACCTATTGAAGAAGGCCAAGCCAAAGGAAGGAGAAATTTGTGACTTCATCATGAAAAAGATTGAGGCATCAACTTGTTAAAGGTGGCACTATGGTCGAGATTGAGCTCGACCTTATCACGAAAACATATGAGGGCTAGTCATTGCTACTTAAGATGTTGTGGCTCTTAAACATGTTAAACTTGATGAAGGTCCTGAATTTGCAAATGTAGAGGTCGATCTTATAGCATCCAAAATTTTTTATGATGGAATTTGTATCGTGCTAATGATCGAGTCAAAAAAATTTCAAGTACGAGTGTGGTTAAATGTGGATTACTTATTAATTAATTAATTACGACATTGAGAAAGACATCAAAATTGAATTGAAATAATAATAGTAAATAACTTAAGGACTAAGTTTCAAGGAAAAGAGAATGGACATGTCAAATGTGTGAGGATAGAAAATGATGAAATTAATGGTGGAGAACTTGAGAAGTAATAAATTATGGCTTAAAAAATAAATAAACCAAGGCCTTGTATGAAATAAAGCCATTATTATTGTTAAGTTAGTGGAGAGTAATGATATTAACCATGGATTTCCACTACGTCAATTAACAAGAGATCATGTCCATTGAAAATGATAATTATCTATTAATTATCATTACTTTATTAATGGATTAAAAAAATAAAAAGAGAAGTTATTCATGTTTCCTACCCTTATGAATGTTGCTCCCTAGTAAAATTGGAGAAGAAAACTTTCATGAGAGTTCCTTGGTGTCGTGGGTAGTTCTTCAAAAATTTGGTAAGCTCCCTTTGAATTTTAGTTGATTAATAACTTGAGATGATAATTGTGAGGGAACCCATTCATTTAATTGTTGAATTTAAAAATAAAATGTAAGGATGGCCATGGTTAAAAACTTAGAAAATCTAAAGAGATAAAGCTTGGTCAAGTATGTTTAATTGTTTTAGACATTGTTTTGGTAGAACTAAGTTCAAAGTGGTGTAGGTAAGCTATGGATGAAGCTAGATTAAGATTTTGACAAAAGAGGTTCATGACACCATTATTGGATGCTTGAAGAGCTTCTAGGAAAATGAAAAGAACTTTGGATTTAAACATGTTCATTACACCCTAAATGGCCATTTGAAGTTAAGTACACATATTGATTGTGTTAGAGATGTATGACTCGAATCCCGTCGCTTGTTAAAGAAATAACCTTTGGACTTTTTAAATTCGTATAGGACTATACTTCTTCTATTAGAAATTGATTATAACAAGATTGTTTAACCTTTAAAGAGACGGAGTCGAACTCCTCTATATTGTGTGTTTTTCAACATAGTGAATTTCTTCTCATCTGCTTGTGATTTTTCCCGATAAGGGTTTTTCATATAAAATTTATGTGTGTTTATTTTTTTCTTATTTCTTTACAATCATTCCTACTTCTATTATCGACGTTGATTATAACAAGGTGGTATCAAAGCCAAGTTGCTTGTATCGATCATGGTAATGGCAACATTGAAGTCTGATATTCCACTGTTGGATCACAACATTAGATTCACGTTGTGACAGGTAAAGATGCAGACAGGATTTACGCAAATGGATTTGAAAGATGCGTTGCTAAGGGTAGATAAGATGCCTTCGACATTAGCGCTTGAAGAAAAGAAGTGTAAGGATTGAAAGTCTTTATCTCAATTACATTTGCAT
The DNA here is from genome assembly GCF_007990345.1 of Gossypium hirsutum. Lineage (NCBI taxonomy): Eukaryota > Viridiplantae > Streptophyta > Magnoliopsida > Malvales > Malvaceae > Gossypium > Gossypium hirsutum. The sequence goes on along the minus strand of NC_053440.1, from coordinate 47,124,362 downwards.
CTATCGAATGAAATTCTACAGGATGTGTTGAAGGAGAACCATCATTGTATTGTAGGTAAAGCTAAAACAACTATGCATGTCAAAAAACCTAACTAGGAAGTTGCATATGAAGTATCATCTTTATCTCATCATTTGGAAAAAGTCTTTGGTAGGACATTTAACCGTGTTTAAAGAAATTGTCTTGGACTTAGAAGCCATGGAGATTCAGTATGATAAAGAGGATTTAGGGTTAATCATGTGTTGATTGTTTCTCTCGTCTTATTCAACCTTTAGATGTACTATTTTATATAGTGGCGAATTTCTCACAGTTGATGAAGTCTATGATTCCTTAGTCTCGTATGACAAGATGAAGCATCTTGTGGCTGGATACTTTTAGGGAGAAGGTCTCTTTATTCGTGGGAGACAAGAACACAATATTAACTATCATCGATGGAGGAAACATGGATGAAATCCTTGCAGTAAATTTAAAGGTAAATCGAAATCTTCAAACAAAGGTAAGACTTGTAATTTTTGCAAACAGGAGTAGCACATTAAGTCTGAGTGCTATAAGTTGCAAAATAAGATCAAAGTGAATCAAAAGGGAAAACTGTTGGAACGTCAGCACCCCTATGGCGCAGCGGAAACATTCTGCGATCCTAACCATGGATCCATGTGTGAGGAACGAATCGGGGTGTTGACAACAACGCCTCAGAAACGAGTAGACAACAACGCCTCAGAAATGAGTAATCTAATCTACTATCGAACCAAGCCGCAATCTATCGTGACTCTGGCCTCTACGTAATCCACCTAGTTGACAATGAGTGGAAGGAATCCCCAAAACTGTTTTGGGAAAAAAAATTTCTTTGACGGCTGCTAGACCCCAAGCAAAGAAAAAATGAGATTTTTTATATCTATTTTTAAGGTTTGTAGAAATTAAATAAATATAACTATGTTTTAAACCGAAAATTATAATTACATTAATTATAATAATGATTTCGGTAAACTATATATTTATTTGAATTTATATACTAACCAAATTCATGTTCTCATTATGCGTACAACATCCTTGTACATAATGTGTTCGATATTTGATTATTCAATTATATTAATTCTATAATTAATTTAATTCAAGCGACAACCAAACACAATACCAACTATGTTTTATTCCATTCATTTCAACTATAGGGTGTGACCCTGTAGGTTCTTGTAACGTTAGCAGTAATACTAGAACGATTCCAATGTTACAAACAATGAGTGGCACCTAGCAATGCATCATTGCTACCTAAGTCACAAGAAATCATGATTCGACATAACCTTTTTATGATTAACCTTTCATGCAACAATCCTTAAGTCCTTTATCTCTGGATTGGACACAAGTCATGGAATAGTCACACTTGCATTGTCAATTCCATGTTCATTGATATCTTAAGTAGACTATGATATACAAATAAGTATGACATCTCATATCAGCTTATTTTAGCATGGCCATGCATTTCTAGTCTCACTCAATCAAATGGCCTAAGATATTACTCTCATTATGTAGGAGGGACTTATCCTATATCGATTAACCATATCCCTTTACATAGATCATGGTATATCTAACATCAGCCTTTATAGAACAACCAGTTGCGGTGTACGTTTGACTGTATCAAAATATACAACTCACGATGTTGGGATTATAATGATCTTAAGTGTAATGGCCCAAATTTAAGATTATCAGAACAGTGGTTTCGGGACCACAAATCCGATGAGAAAAATTTTATTTTTCTTATATTTTTATGGTCTACAATTTCACAAAATGATTTCGTGAAAATTTCATTCGAAAATTTTGACGTTTGGGCACTCAATTTAGTCAAAAGGACTAAATTGTAAAAAGTGCAAAAGTTGAGTTCTACATGTTAGAGGTGTCCAATTGTTATGAAACTTTAAATTGGAGGTCCTTATATGGTAATTATACCATTGGTAACTTGGTAGACAAAAATGGACATGAGATAAGTGAAATAGAAAATTTTTAAGTTAGGGGCAATTTGGTAATCTAGTAATTAAAATGAATTAAAAGGGAAAAAGATGGCAAATTATGCTCATCTTCTTCATATGAACGAAATCAGCAAGGGGGAAGCCATAGTTAGGGTTTTCAAGCTTCCAAGCTCCATAGTAAGTGATCCCAAGCCCCGTTTTTAATGTTCTTTACGTTTTTGAGATCCCGGTAGCTTAATTTAGCTTATTCTAGCAATAATTTAACCTAGGGTTTATATTTGGAAAAATACCCATAGGTAAAAAGTGTTTATTTTGATGTTTTATGATAGAATATGAAGCTAGAAATTATGTTAAACAACTTTTGCTAAGCGATTTTAAGTGAAAACGAGTAAAACGACATAATCGGTAAAAATACCTAATGTTCTTAAGTACATGTTAGAGTGGGAATTTGATGTTGCCATAGAAGGGAAAAATGTTCAGCATGTCATAAAACATAATAATAAGGGATGAAGTTTAATTTCCGAGTCTTGGGGAAAAATGTAATTATGCAAAAGTTTAGGGGCAAAATCATAAATTTTAAAAAGTTAGAGTCGAGGGCTGTTTTGATAAATGTGAGTAGTAAATGAGTTAAATTTTCTATTTTAGATCAAGAAGAACGAAACTCGAGGTTAGACAAAGGAAAGAATAAAGTTGAAGACTAAGTTGGTGAATTGGGCTATATTGGTACCGAGGTAAGTTTACGGTAAATAAATGTAATATTTCAATATTTATTATTAATGCTGTTAATTTCCAGCAATTATGAATTTATTTTATGAATTTATTTGATGATGATCCAAGCATGAAATGATAGAGAATTAAAATTTAAAAGTCCCGTTGATACATAAGGATGGTACTGGATACGAATGTCATGACATTTGGGTAAAGAGATCCCATGTAAGACCATGTCTGGGACATGGCATTGGCATCCTTAAGATCATGAGAGGTCCCCTGTAAGACCATGTCTAGGACATGGCATGGGCACCGAGACGAGAGGTCCCATGTAAGACCATGTCTGGGACATGGCGTTGGCACCGAGATGAGAGGTCCCCTATAAGACCATGTCTGGGACATGGCATGGGCACCAACATGAGAACATCCCATGTAAGACCATGTCTGGGACATGGCTTTGGCATGTTATTATCAGAAGAGACCCGAGTATCCTTATTATTCCAATGTAGCTCAACGGGCTTGTAAACGAATCATGTTCATGAAAGTTCAGTTTAAAGCATAAATGGCAAGCTCAGGTAAGTTGTAAGACTTAAGAATTTATTATACTATCAATTGATGTTCAACGATGCAGCAAGAGTTGAGTAAGTTATGCACACAAGTATTCTAAGTAAACAAGTAAGAGAACTAGTATGAGATTAACTAAAGAGTAAACTAGAGATATAGACATTGAGTTTAATTATTTAAGTTAAATATTGTTATTTATTTGCTAGTAAACTTACTAAGCTTTATGCTTACGTCTTTTATTTCTCTTTCTCTTATAGTATTACAAGGCTACTTCAAGGATCCTAAAGAAGTCGGAGATCGTCCACACTATCAACCACAACTGCTCGGTATTTTATGTCGAAACACGTTTGAGTTATGCCATGTATAGAGATTTAGTTATTCTAAATGTTTGTATTTATGATCTTGCTAAAGAATGATGTGTAAGTATTTGATGATGAATGGTTGCTAAAATGGTTAAGTATGGAAGTGTTTGTTGTTATAAAAGTTTAGGTGATAAACTATGCATGTAAATCATGAAAGGGGTAAAATTTTGCAAAGAAACAGAATTCAGGCAGCACAGTGACGTGACTTTGAAAAATCACCTAGGATGGTATAAAATGAATTAGAGGATGAATGATATATGTAATTAAGTCTTGTTGAGTCTATTTTCATGGAAAAATAACAGTGTAGCAAAAGGAAATTTATATTTTAATATATGTGAATTTTAGTAAGATAGGGCCAGAACTATTTTTGGAGTCCCCTATTCTGAGTTTAGAAAATAATTAAAAATTGTACAAAAATGGTTATGATTTGAAATTTACATGCTTAGATTTCTTAATGAGTCTATTTTCTGTAGGAACAAGTGGGAATAGCATATGAAAATCCTATAATGAGAAAAGTTATTTTTAGTAACAAGAGGTCAGAATAGTCGAATGGTGAAACATGGGAGACTTTAACTAATAAACTGTACTAATTGGCTGAACCAAAAATTCTAAAAATTTTATGCTAGGAATATATATGAGTCTAGTTTCAAGGAAAATTTACGGAGTTAAATTTTGAGTTCCGTAGCTCAAGTTATAATTAATTTAGTGACTGCTGCACAATTGGACAGCTTTGCTGTAAATAGTGAAAATAATTTTCAAAAGTAAATTTTTATGCTCCGAATTAGTAAGATAAGTTAAGTAATACCTCGTACTCGACTCCGGAAACGGTCTCGGGTAAGGGTTGTTACATTAAGTCTGAGGATCATATACATATTAATCACTATGAGTAATGTTGTGACAATTACATAATAATCCTAGAAACATACTCATAACGGGTCAGTCCAATATGTTGTTCTCTAACACACATATTCACGCATTGATTTTGACATTCCATATCAATGACAACTCTTTATCATCAATCAACTACATGTTAGTCTTAATGCATTATTGTTGTCCTACCCTACAATAATACTTGACTAAGGACCTTTTAAGAATAATCATATTACTCTCAGGACATTATTATAAAACAGTTTATTTATACACACAGAAAAGAAACTGAAATAATAATGGTAATGCCTTATATTAATAAACATGATAAATCAAGTATGTTATTGCAACCATCTCATGATTGATCTTTGGGCATACTCTAACAAAAACAACTAGAACAATTTGGTGAAGCTGATGTAGTAGAAGACCATAGCGATGGTGAACTCCTAATTGCTTCTGTTGATAACTTGAAAGTAAGCGAGGAGTGGGTCCTCGATTCTAGTTGCACTTTCCATATGAGTCCCAACTGGGATTGGTTTACAACATATGAAAGAATATTTGAAGGTATTGTTTTGATGGGAAATAATGTTTTATGTAGAATTGCAAGTATTAGTACGATCAAAGTTAATATGTTCAATAGAGTTGTCAAAACACTAGGCAATGTACAACATGTACCATAATTGAACAGAAATTTGATTTCGTTGAGTATTGTTGGTTCAAAAGGGTACAAGTACACAACTGAAAGTGGAGTTCTAAAGATTAGCAAGGGATCTCTCATTATGATGAAAAGGTAGAGAAAGACTACCAAGTTTTATGTTTTGCAGGATTCAACAGTTACAAGTGATATCGTTACTTCCTCTTCATTATCAGATAATGATGTTACTAGACTTTTTCATATGCGTCTGGGGCATATGAGTGAGAACGACATGATAGAATTAAGCAAAAGAGGAGTTCTTGATGGAAAAGACATTAGTAAATTGAATTTCTGTGAGCATTGCAGTTCTAGGAAGAAAAACAATTTTGAGTCACTAGAGGAATCCATAAAACAAAGGGAACGCTAGATTATATTCATTTTGATCTTTGGGAACCATCTAGAGTGCCTTCTAGGGGTTACGCTAATTATATGCTGACAATCATTAATGATTTTTCCAAAAAAGTTTGGGCATTTTTCCTAAAGCAGAAAATTGATGTGTTGCACATGTTTAAAAATTGGAAAACTATGATTGAGAAGTAGACATAAAAACATATAAAACACCTCTACACAGATAATGGCTTGGAATTTTGTTATGATGAGGTTAATTCATTATGCAAATCAGAAGGGATCGTGAGACACTTTACAGTTTGCTATACTTCACAGCAAAACGGTGTTACAAAATGAATGAATAGAACAATAATAGAAAAGGTTTGATGTATGTTGTCAAATGCTTGTTTATCAAAGTCGTTTTAGGCTAAAGCGGCCTCTACAACATGTTTTCTAATTAACCGGTCTTCGTGCATTACCATTGAGAAAAGACTCTACAAGAGGTATAGTCTAGTACTCCCGCTGATTATTCTGATTTGGAGATTTTTAGGTGTCCTGCGTATGCTAATGTTGATAATGAAAAATTGAAGCCTAGATCTATTAAGTGTGTTTTTTCTTGGATATTAGACCTATGTTAAAGGATATAAATTATGGTGACTTGAAACTAGGAAAGTTATAATTAGCAAATATATTATTTTTTTATGAGACTGTTATGTTGCATAACTTACCTATTAAAGACTTTTCTAATAAATACCAACAGAGATCAAACACACACGTGAAGCAAATGGAGCTTCAGATTGATCCAAAATCTACAATAGAGTCTACTCCTTAGGTTAGTACAGAAACTCAGAGTAGAGTTATTTCTTCACCACAGTCAGTACGACAATATTCTATTGCCAAGAATAGATCTAGAAGAGAAATTAAACCTCTAAAGAGGTTCATTGAAGATGATTTAGTTGCTTATGTTTTAAATGTGACTGAAGATATAGATGCAAATAAAGAGCTATTTACTTATTCTGAGGTAGTTAGTTGTGAAGATTCAGGCAAGTGGATGATTGCTCTGCAAGAATAGATGAAATCACTTCATAAGATGGTACATGGAACCTAGTGAAGCTTCCTAAGGCTAAAAAAGTTGTTCATTGTAAATAGGTGTTCAAAAAGAAAGAAGGGACTCTAGGATTTGAAGAACCCAAATATAAAGTAAGATTGGTTACAAAAGATTACAGTCAGATTCCAGGTCTAGACTTCACAAATGTGTTTTCTCTAGTTGTCAAGCATATTTCGATTTAAGCTATCTTGGTATTGTGACCATGTGTGATTTGGAGCTTGAGCAGTTAGATGTGAAAAAAAAACATTTTTGCATGGAGAACTTGAGGAAGATATTTACATGCAACAACCAGAGGGTTTCATAATCTCAAGAAAGGAGGACTATATTTGCTTGTTAAAAAAGTCTCTTTATGGTCTGAAATAGTCGCTTAAGCAGTGGTACAGGAGGTTTGATTCATTTATGACTACTCATGATTTCAAAAGAATAAATTTCAACAGTTGTGTTTATTTTAAAAAGAGTAATGATGGTTCATCTGTATATCTACTCCTTTATGTTAATGACATGTTGATAGCATCCAAAGATAAAGGAGAGATAAGAAAGGTCAAAGCCCAGCTTAGTAAAGTATTTGTGATGAAAGATTTAGAAGCAGCAAAGAAGATGCTATGGATAGAGATTCTCAGAGATAGAAAAACATGTAAATTGTACCTAAGTTAGAAAGGGTACATTGATAAAGTTATTTGCAAGTTCAATATGAAAAGTGCTATGCCTGTTAGTACTTCATTAGCAGTACAGTTCAAACTTTCATCAGCCTTGTCTCCATAATCAGATGATGAGATTAACTACATGTCACGGATTCCATATCCTAGTGCAATGAGATATCTCATGTATCCTATGGTTTGCTCACATCTAGATTTATCATATGCAGTCAGTAGATACATGGTGAATCCCGGTAAGGAACACTGGCAAGTAATTCAGTAGATTTTCAGATACTTACAATATACTACTAATGTTTGCTTACAATTTGGAAGAACTAGAGATAGAGTCATTGGGTACGTTGATTCTGATTTTCCTAGAGACATTGATAAAAAAAGATCACTCACAGGGTACATATTACTATTGAGGGTTGCGCCATTAATTAAAAAGCCACTTTGTAGACTACAGTTACGTTGTCTAATATTGAAGCTGAGTACATGACGATTATCGAGGCTTGTAAAGAAGCTAATTGGTTAAAGGGGCTCTTTGGTGAACTCAGTAAAGACCTTCAAATCAATAGATGTCTTGTGATAGTCAGAATGTAATCTTCCTTATGAAATATCAACTGTTTCATGAGAGGACGAATCACATTGATGTTATGTATCATTTTTTGTGTGATATTATTACTTGTGGTGATATTTTTGTGAGAAAATTTAGCAGTCATGATAATCCTGTAGATATGATGACTCACTTTCTAAAGCCGAGTTTGAGCATTGCTCGGACTTGATCATTGTTCATTATTGAAGAATACCTCTTAAAGGGTTTCATGGAAGAGGTGGAGAAGTTGTTCATCGAGAATTCATGTCAGGGTGGAGATTGTTAGAGTTATGTGACCTGAATCCCTTCACTTGTTAAAGAAAAAAAATAGAGAACCCCAGTTCCATTTTCATTGCAGGAAAATTTTATTTTCTTTACAAGTTAGTCCTCCATCACCATTAATGCCCTTCCAACCCAAAAATCAATAAATTTTCATGAGAATCCTTAGTGAAACCAAGATACCCATAACCTAGCAACCTTAGTTTTTAAGATTGAAATGGTGTGCTCGTGATAGATGAAAGAGAAAATCAAGTTTAGATGGAACCCAAAAGATACAAAAGAAAGGTAAAGAAGTGGAATCAAGTGGTGTAGGCAAAGGTAAACAAGTAGCAAAAAGATTGAAGAGAGGTAGGAGAAGGCATAAGAAGCTTAATTAAGTAAGTATTGTTGGATCTGGTGCCCTAAGTGTAGTATATTTGTTTGTAAACTTGTGATTTTTTTGAACTGATTGAATAATGAAACAAATTCATGGATTACATTAGTAGATGAACCGAAGTATGTACTTAGTCTAATGTTTAAACTAATACTAAGTGTTATCACGCTTGTGGATCGTAATACAGAAAGACAACTTATGTTAGTAGACAAACCTACGTATGTAATTAGTCCAATCAGGAATGAGCAAACTAATTGAAAGGCTAATATGTCATCTATTAAGTCCGATTGGGGAGATATTTTGTCTTAGGAATCGCAGCAGATAACTCCTAGAAGATAAAGATATATATGTGACTGACTGGACTAATAGTATATCGGACTAGACATAAGAAGAATAGATCCTGAATCCGTTTATGGATTTATTCACTTATGATATTCATAGTGTGACATACCTAAATCTTGAGTGGATGACGAACTATATATGCATGACCCATACACTTTGATGTAAGTAAAAGCCTGAGTTCAAATAGATGAGGAACCGAAAGCTAATGCATTGGGTGTATGACTCCTGCAATATGTAATGTCATTCACAAAAGTGGAATTCATAGCCTGAGACATGGGTAAATGATATCCTCTGATTGACATTACATGGTTGATGAAAAGTAAACGTGGTCACAAGTCGCTCGTTCTTGTGATGAATGACTTGATAACTACTTGATAGTGATTGACTTTTCATGAAAGGAGATGTAATGGTTACCATGAGATAAAATAGGATCATATTGGGAGAACGAATATTATCTCAAAGAGATTAAGGATATCCTATGAAGGTAACACACTTATGACAAGCTCATTGGACGAGCACTAATCGAGTTGCCTTTGAAATGGTATGACGTTGGAGAGAACTCAATCATGATACTATAGTGGAATGACTTCATGACAAAATGAGTTTATAATTAATAGGTGAAAAGCTGGAACTTAATTATAAATTATTTCAGCGCCAATTACATATGTTCAATCGGTCCCTCCACTAGCTTATTGAATTCAGAAATGAATTGCATGCTGAATCAAATGATCATAAATGAATAGAAATGATGAAATAGAGAAATAAGAAACATTTGCAAATGATTAAGGTTTTCTCCAAAATGAAAATGGAAAATGAAATCATTTGGAAATGAATGAAATTTTCTCCATAATGAAAATGAAAATGACTTGAAAAATGAATTTATGTTTTTCGAATTAAATGAAGTTTACAAATGAAAATAAATCATTTGGTCATAGTGAACCGTTGTGTAACGCCCCAAAATTGGGTCTAGATGGAAATCGATCTTGAGTGTGGGAATACATAAAAATTTATGTGTGCAAGAAAATGACATAAATGAATGTCTGCTTCAGTGGTTAAGTGATTTAGGAGTGTTTAGAAGTGTCTGAGAAGTCCTGGGATAAACCCTAGGCTCTAGCAAAATTTTAGTTTTTCCTTTTACGTAAACCTTGACTCTAGACTGTAGGCCTCATAAATAAATATGGTATATTTATGTCACAAATGAGCTTGTGGCCTAGTGGTGGTGGCGTGACTTAGCTATTATGAGATCTTGGGTTTGAATCTCATGGAATGCAAAGGGATATTTATTTTATTTCTTTGAGGTGAGAGAGGTAGAATTTGACTGAAACTCTGCTGTATGAGGTATGAATCAAGGAATGAAAAATCAAGAAATTCAAAACCTGGAGAGTTGTAGCTGATTGAGGAAGCTTGTGTATGCAAATTTCGGCTAGGAGTCTCTTTTGTCTGATTTTTGACAATTTGAGAGCATTTTTGGGATATTATTGTTGTGCCTGTTTCGAGTTTTGGGTCAACTAGTCTTGGTTTTCCTAAGTACCAAATTTTCCTGTTTTCTCCTCTTTTACGATTTCGTACTCTACCTTTGTGTTCTAAACAGGTGTGTGTACACACTCTGATCTAATTATGGCACGAAAAAAGTCGAAAAGTTAAAAATACGACGATTAAGGCCACATAGGCGTGCGAATGCTCCTGTGGTAAACCGAGCCCACAATTATGGGTGATAGACTGTTGAGGCCACCACGAGTGTTCTCGTGCTCTTGGGCTGAATATGGGCCTTGGGCCCATTTGCACCATTATGACCATTTAGGTTATTAGTGTCGCATGAGGGGACTGTAGACCTTCGGAAAGGTTGTTAAATGACCGTAATGCCCTTGAAGGGTAAATGACTATTTTACTCCTCGAGGGTAAATGACTGATTTGTGCTATGGTTTGATTGACTTAATTGGGAATGATATGACTGATTCTGAGCATGGCATACATCATACACGACATACTGAATGGGGTTGGGATCTTGTATTTGAAGAAGTGATTGATATGTGAGGGTCACACGGGTCGCACGAGACGACTGTGGATCCACCGATGGCTTTTAGCCGATTATGTGATTGACAGCTCTGCTGCAATATGGGTTAGTGCCGCAGCCGATGCTACATAAGGAGTGTAGTGATAAGTAGGTTGATTTAATCCCCACAAGGGTGTAGGGTTGAACAGGAGATGGAGTGTAGAGTTGGTATTGGTATTTATGCATTGCATATACTGATTTTGATATTGAGATGGGCTTAGGCCCAGATATATGTGATATGTGCCATTTGATATGGGCTCAGGCCCAACCGAGGCTGATGGGGGATAAGGCCCACACAGATACTGTTTCTGTTAAGGGCTCAGGCCTAGACTGATTATGTTTCTTTAATAAGGGGATGACACTGAGTTTTCGTAAACTCACCCTGTTATTAAACTTTCTGGTCATCCCCAGCGTTAGACGGTTTGGAGCTGTGAGGGACTCGGAGAGGGCCACACAACTGTACATGTTTTATTCCATTTTGTTCATTTACTTAAGGATTTGATTTTGATTCAGGTTGTAGTAAGGCCTCTATAATTTTTGGATTTTAAATTTGGGTTTTGATGTGATTGTGATTTATATCTGCTAGAAGTAGAACATGGTTTTCTAAAACAATAACTATTTTTTAATACTACGTTTCGTACCTCAATTTCTAAATATCATGTTTTCGTAAACCATTTGCTTGAAATTAAGCTTCCACAACAATAAGGTTTTAAAGGTAATAAATTTTTAATAAACCTCAATTGAAAATAAACAAATGCAAACTGAGGTTTTATACAAGTTTTAAATGACAAGAAATTTGAAATTTCAAGAATGGTTTTAATGAAAACATGGTTTTAGAAAAATAATTCAATGTGACACGCCAGATTCAGGCTTAACTTCTAGGCCGAATTTGGGATGTTACATTTAGTGGTATCAGAGCCAAGTTGCAAAACTCGGGCTGTGAAATGGGGTTTAGTTTTTATTTTAAAGATGTTTACAAATGATTTAGAGATAGTTTTGAAAGATTTCTTTTTGTGGCACACTGAGTCCCCGGCGTCGGACCAAGTAAGTCCTCCTGATTCTGAAATTTGTTTTAAACTGTTATACTATAAATAGTTACTGGGGTTAGTTTAAAGGATAGACTATACTAAGACTCTTTAGCTAGAGCAAACTAAGAAACTGTAGGAAACTAAAACTGTAGTGAGCTTGCGATTGAGAAAAGAACTCTTAAGTACTGCTTCCATAAAACATCTGCTTAATTATTGAAACTATGAGCTAAACTCATAAAATTTCTAATTTAGATAATACACGAGGCGATAATGAGCACTTGAAGTGGTGCAAGAGGCCGCGACAGAGGCCGTGGAAGTATTAGGGTTGGATTTTTAGCATCAGGCCATATGCCTAACGTTGAAGCGAGAGAGGCTCCAGCTTAACCGGTACCCAAGACATGGTCATATGATCAGGCAACTGGGGATGACGCATTGTCCCAAGCAATGCTAAGAATTCTGGAAAGGGTCGTTGGGCCCAACAATAGCAGTGGAAGCCGTGGGCCAATTTCGGAGCGACTTCAATCAAGTAGAGCAAAGATTTTTAAGGGTATTGCAAGAGTGACCCCTCATGTGGCCGAATATTGGTTGGAGGCCACCGAAAGGATAATGGCTAACTTGGATTGCACTTCAGAAAAAAACTAAAAGGTGCGGTATCGTTGCTGCGAGAGGAAGCCTACCAATGGTGGCTTACCGTGAAAGAGGGCACTCAGCCTGATCGGGCCACTTGGGAGTTCTTCAACTCCACATTCTAAGGGAAGTATGTGGGCACAAACTATGTGGATGCTTGGGGGAGGGAATTCTTGAATTTGACTAAGCGAGACAGATCTGTGGAAGAATACGAGGCAGAGTTCCTACGACTCAGTCGGTATGCTAAAAGAATAGTGGCAACAAATTATGAACATTGTGTTTTGTTCGAAGATGGCCTTAGAGACAGTCTTCTGGCACTGATTGCTCCCCAAAGGGAGCGGGATTTCACAGCATTGGTGGAGAAAGCAAAGATTGCTGAAGATGTGAAGCGCACTGAGTGCCTAAACCGAGAAAGAGAAAGGGGCAAAATAAGAGGGATTCTAAGCCCTCCAATTCTAATCAGAGACCTAAGAGAAGGGCCAAAATGGATGGGCCAGTCAGAGCTAGGCCCCCTGTTACTGCTACTGGGTTTTCACCTTATGCTATTTATTGGAAAGGCCATATGGGCGAGTGCTGGAGGAGGACAGGAGCTTGTTTGAGTTATGGTTCCATGGAGCGTCGTCTCAGAGAGTGTCCTAAAAGACCAGATCAAATGCAAGTTTTTGGTAGGGGTAGTGTACAGCCACCTGGGGTGGTCAGCAGCCGTCTAGAGGCTGTGGACAGGTTTGGGGTGGAAACAGTTTAGGTCGTGGAGCTCTAGGTAGGGGTACCATTCATACAGAGGCGAGGCGGCCAACTTTGGTTTATGCAGCACATCGCCGAGAAGATAGAGATGCTCCAGATGTGAATGCTGGTATGTACTTTATCTATAGTGCACTATTTACCTAATTTGCAATTAGGATTAGAGTGCTCAGCAAAAGCGTAGTGGTGTAACCTGTATTGGGTGGCTATTCTGACAGTTGGAAATTTCGGGGACAAATTTTCTTTAAGGAGGGGTGAATTGTAACGCCCCGAATTTGGGCCTAGATGGAAATAGGTCTTGAACGTGGGAACATATAAAAATTTATGTGTGCAAGAAAATGATATAAATGAATGTCTGTTTCAGTGGTTAAGTGATTTAAGAGTGTCTGAGAAGTCCTAGGATCAAACCTAGGCTCTAGCAAAATTTTAGTTTTTCCTCTTAAGTAAACCTTGACTCTGGACTGTAGGCCTTATAAATAAATATGGTAGATATCACAAATGATCTTGTGTCCTAGTGGTGGTGGCGTGACTTGGCTATTGTGAGAGCTTAGGTTCGAATCTCATGGAATGCAAAGGGATATTTATTTTATTTCTTTGTGGTGAGAGAGGTAGAGTTTGACTAAAACTCTGCTGGATAAGGTATGAATTGGTCAAGGAGGAGAGAATCAGGGGATGTGGTTTGTAGTTGGGTGATTTGGAGGAGAATTAGGAGGAAGAAATCAAGGAATTCAAATCCTGGAGAGTTGAAGCTGATTGGGAAAGCCTGTGAATGCAAATTTCAGCTAGGAGTCTATTTTGTATGATTTTCGGCAATTTGAGAGCATTTTTGGGATATTATTATTGTGCCAGTTTCGAGTTTTGGGTGTTGTGTCAACTAGTCTTGGTTTTCCTGAGTACCAAATTTTCCTGCTTTCTCCTCTTTTGCGATTTCGTGCTCTACCTTTGTGATCAAATTGCTTTTGGGCATTTTCCTTGCTTTACTTCTTGAAGTCGAACCTTGTCTCTCTACTCTCGATCTTAATCCTTCATTTGACCGAACCATCATATATTCTTGTGTATTTTCTTCAGGTTCAGGTTCAGTTTCTTTGATATTCCAAAAATATCAATATTTGAAGGGTATCGATATTCCAAAAATATCGATACTTGGCCAAAAAGATATGATGGTTCTAATTGAAGTATCTATTCAAAGATATTTAATAAAAATAAATATTGTAATAAATAATTATTCAAAGATCTTTTTGGATAATACCAACAAAATAAATATTGTCATAAATAATAAAACATCAGAATCTCTTAAGGCTGCAAATGGTAAAAAATTAAAAATTACTTACAAAATTCCCAATGCAGAAATATCCAACAAAGGTATAAAATATCAAACATGTTTTTTAATGGTAAAAGATATTACCCAAGATGTCATATTAGGAACCCCATTCATATCCTTACTCAAACCTTATAAAGTAACAAATAATTCTATCTCCACTAAAGTTTTAAACACTAAGGTAGAATTTCCTTTTGTAGAAAAACCGAAAATAAGAAACCTCAACCTATTAAAATCTTTATCCATTCATAATGGACAAATTAATAATTTAATTAATTACAAACAGAAGCAAATCTCTTTCCTAAAAGAAGAAATATGTTTTAAAAAATTAAATGAACAATTAAGAAAAAGAGAAATACAAAAAAGAATAGATCAAATCAAAAAAGAAATAGAATCAACGATTTGCTCTGACATTCCTAATGCCTTTTGGAATAGAAAGAAACATGAAGTAACATTACCATACGAAAACGATTTTGATGAAAGACAAATACCCACAAAAGCAAGACCAATACAAATGAACAAAGAAATGGAAGAATTTTGTAGAAAAGAAATACAAGACCTTCTTAATAAAAAATTAATTAGAAAGAGCAGTTCCCCTTGGAGTTGTTCAGCATTTTATGTAATAAAAAATGCAGAACTTGAAATAGGAACGCCAAGATTAGTAATTAATTACAAACTTCTCAATCAAGCCTTAAAATGGATTAGATACCCAATACCAAATAAGAAAGATTTGCTACAAAAACTTTGTAATGCAAATATTTTCTCAAAATTTGATATGAAATCCGGATTTTGGCAAATCCAAATAAAATAAGAAGAAAGATATAAAACAGCATTTACTTTACCATTTGGACAATACGAATGGAATGTAATGCCTTTTGGGTTAAAAAATGCTCCATCTGAGTTCCAAAGAATAATGAATGATATTTTTTACCAATATTCTCAATTCACAATAGTATACATCTATAATGTATTAGTATTTTCAGAAAATTTAGAAAAACACTTTAAACATATATCAATCTTTATAAAAGTCATAAGAAATAATGGTTTAGTAGTTTCTAAATCCAAAATAAGTTTATTCCAAACCAAAGTAAGGTTTTTAGGTCATTATATTACCCAAGGAACCATTACCCCAATAGAACGATCTATAGAATTTGCTAGCAAATTCCCAGACCAAATTCTTGATAAAGTCCAATTACAAAGGTTCTTAGGAAGCCTCAATTATGTTATAGACTTTTATCCAGGTCTTAGCAAATTATGTAAACCATTATATGATAGACTCAAAAAGAATCCACAATCTTGGACAAAAAACATACCAATATTATTACCCAAATCAAAAAACAAATCACTAAGCTTCCTTGTTTATATTTAGCCGATCCAAATGCCCCCAAGATAGTTGAAACAGATGCTTCTGAAATAGGGAATGGTGGGATCCTAAAACAAGTTAAAGGAGGAAAAGAGCAAGTAGTCCAGTTTACTTCAAGACACTGGAATCCTACTCAGCAAAATTATAGTACTATTAAAAAAGAAATTTTATCAATTGTTTTATGCATTATAAAATTTCAAAGTGATTTATTAAATCAAAAATTCCTTTTGCGAATCGATTGCAAATCAGCAAAACAAGTTTTACAAAAAGATGTTCAAAACATTGCCTCAAAACAAATTTTTGCAAGATGGCAGGCAATTTTGAGCATATTTTATTTTGATATTGAATACATCAAAGGAGAAACTAATTCTTTGCCTGATTTTCTCACCAGAGAGTTTCTTCAAAAATGCCCCCAAACTCCGAGACAAAGGAAAAGGGAAAATAGAAGAATCATCCAAAACCCAAATCACATCAAAACCAATTAAAACATGGTATGAAATTTGCCATGAAGAAGATGAGAAATCATCATCATCGTCAAAATCCTCAAAAAATACAATAATTCAAGATGCACAAGATCCAAATGAGATTGGTTCTCAAATCAAAAAATGGATTGAGTCCCTATCTCAATCTCCAGAAGTAGCATTGGCCTTTTCGCAAATGAAAGAGGAAACTCCTCTCAAACAAATTGCTGCTGAAGCAGCAAAAGTTTCAAAAAATAAAGAGATTGTTTTACACAAACCAAAATCTCTTAAAAATGTTTTAAAAGAGACTTCTCTCCAAGATGTTTTTTCAAAAGAGATAGCGGGATCTTCACAAACTGCTACACAAAAATCTTCACAATACTTTCCAAACAAATATTTTGAAAAAATTCTTGTTATGGAGGAAAAATTTTCAGAAAAACCTCCACATATACTGGCAAAAGAACTTTTCAATGGATGGCATTTCAAACCATTGGATTCTCAAAAACCACAACAGTATTATGAAAATATACTGGTCCAAACTGGATCTGTTTTGTTCAAACATTACACAGATCCAAAAAATCCAAATTTTATTACCCATTCAACAGCCCAAATATTAAAAATTCTTCGACCAAGAGATTGGAGTGAAAACCCAAATGCTCCAAAGAAATTCCCAGCCAAATTTACCACCAAAATAGACCATTACCCATATTTTACATATTGGGATTACCAAATGGCATGGTACAATGCCTTTTTAATGAACAACCAACACGTGAGACATTCGTGGCTCATATATTTCAAATATGACACCCGAGTCAAATTCCCAAACTGGTTCCAAGAGTGATGGAATTGGTATGGACCATCATCCTTTGAGATACTACCAGAAAAAATTCAAAACTTATGGCCCAAATTCTTTGACAAATTTCATCCTGAACCAGATCAAAAACACATTTACAGGACAATCCATTTTTTCTCAAAACTATGCATTTCCTGGATTGTCTCATGGAATTATTCTTATGAGCAAGACCAACACACTGGAATTCCATTATTAGTTCGCAATTACAGGACTAAATGGTGGGACAAATTTAATGATGAGAAATATGATTCAAAATATTTGGATAATTTTTCAACAAGAATCCAAGATTATGTAAGTCCGCAGCCCAAGATCAAACCACAGCAAAATTTCTTCAAGCAAAGTCAACAGCCAGTGCAATGTTAGCTCAAGCCAATACCAAAAAAGAATACAAAAAACTCATGGCTGAAATGCTCAGCTCATTGGACTCCGAATCTGAAGATGAATCTCCGGCATCCTCAATCAAAACGGTGGATCTTGCAGATGATACCACTTCGGTAACCATCACCAGGTCTAAAAAGAAATAATACATGAACAGGAGAGATTCCCTGCAAGAAATGATGTGAACAGAAGAGATTCCCTGCAACAAAATAATGCGTGAACAGGAGAGATTCCCTGCAAGAAATGATGTGAACAGGAAACATTGCCTCAAAACAAATTTTTGCAAGATGGCAAGCAATTTTGAGCATATTTGATTTTGATATTGAATACATCAAAGGAGAAACTAATTCTTTGCCTGATTTTCTCACCAGAGAGTTTCTTCAAAAATGCCTCCAAACTCCGAGACAAAGGAAAAGGGAAAATAGAAGAATCATCCAAAACCCAAATCACATCAAAACCAATTCAAACATGGTATGAAATTTGCCATGAAGAAGATGAGAAATCATCATCATCGTCAAAATCCTCAAAAAATACAATAATTCAAGATGCACAAGATCCAAATGAGATTGGTTCTCAAATCAAAAAATGGATTGAGTCCCTATCTCAATCTCCAGAAGTAGCATTGGCCTTTTCGCAAATGAAAGAGGAAACTCCTCTCAAACAAATTGCTGCTGAAGCAGCAAAGGTTTCAAAAAATAAAGAGAATGTTTTACACAAACCAAAATCTCTTAAAAATGTTTTAAAAGAGACTTCTCTCCAAGATGTTTTTCCAAAAGAGATAGGGGTATCTTCACAAACTGCTACACAAAAATCTTCACAATATTTTCCAAACAAATATATTGAAAAAATTCTTGTTATGACGGAAGAATTTTCAGAAAAACCTCCACATATACTGGCAAAAAAACTTTTCAATGGATGGCATTTCAAACCATTGGATTCTCAAAAACCACAACAGTATTATGAAAATATACTGGTCCAAACTGGATCTGTTTTGTTCAAACATTACACAGATCCAAAAAATCCAAATTTTATTACCCATTCAACAGCCCAAATATTAAAAATTCTTCGACCAAGAGATTGGAGTGAAAACCCAAATGCTCCAAAGAAATTCCTAGCCAAATTTACCACCAAAATAGACCATTACTCATATTTTACATATTGGGATTACCAAATGGCATGGTACAATGCCTTTTTAATGAACAACCAACACGTGAGACATTCGTGGCTCATATATTTCAAATATGACACCCGAGTCAAATTCCCAAACTGGTTCCAAGACTGATGGAATTGGTATGGACCATCATCCTTTGAGATACTACCAGAAAAAATTCAAAACTTATGCCCAAATTCTTTGACAAATTTCATCCTGAACCAGATCAAAAACACATTTACAGGACAATCCATTTTTTCTCAAAACTATGCATTTCCTGGATTGTCTCATGGAATTATTCTTATGAGCAAGACCAACACACTGGAATTCCATTATTAGTTCGCAATTACAGGACTAAATGGTGGGACAAATTTAATGATGAGAAATATGATTCAAAATATTTGGATAATTTTTTCAATAAGAATCCAAGATTATGTAAGTCCGCAGCCCCGGATCAAACCACAGCAAAATTTCTTCAAGCAAAGTCAACAGCCAGTGCAATGTTAGCTCAAGCCAATACCAAAAAAGAATACAAAAAACTCATGGCTGAAATGCTCAGCTCATTGGACTCCGAATCTGAAGATGAATCTCCGGCATCCTCAATCAAAACGGTGGATCTTGCAGATGATACCACTTCGGTAACCATCACCAGGTCCAAAAAGAAATAATACATGAACAGGAGAGATTCCCTGCAAGAAATGATGTGAACAGAAGAGATTCCCTGCAACAAAATAATGCGTGAACAGGAGAGATTCCCTGCAAGAAATGATGTGAACAGGAAACATTGCCTCAAAACAAATTTTTGCAAGATGGCAGGCAATTTTAAGCATATTTGATTTTGATATTGAATACATCAAAGGAGAAACTAATTCTTTGCCTGATTTTCTCACCAGAGAGTTTCTTCAAAAATGCCTCCAAACTCCGAGACAAAGGAAAAGGGAAAATAGAAGAATCATCCAAAACCCAAATCACATCAAAACTAATTAAAACATGGTATGAAATTTGCCATGAAGAAGATGAGAAATCATCATCATCGTCAAAATCCTCAAAAAATACAATAATTCAAGATGCACAAGATCCAAATGAGATTGGTTCTCAAATCAAAAAATGGATTGAGTCCCTATCTCAATCTCCAGAAGTAGCATTGGCCTTTTCGCAAATGAAAGAGGAAATTCCTCTCAAACAAATTGTTGCTGAAGCAACAAAGGTTTCAAAAAATAAAGAGATTGTTTTACACAAACCAAAATCTCTTAAAAATGTTTTAAAAGAGACTTCTCTCCAAGATGTTTTTCCAAAAGAGATAGCGGTATCTTCACAAACTGCTACACAAAAATCTTCACAATATTTTCCAAACAAATATTTTGAAAAAATTCTTGTTATGGAGGAAGAATTTTCAGAAAAACCTCCACATATACTGGCAAAAGAACTTTTCAATGGATGGCATTTCAAACCATTGGATTCTCAAAAACCACAACAGTATTATGAGAATATACTGGTCCAAACTGGATCTGTTTTGTTCAAACATTACACAGATCCAAAAAATCCAAATTTTATTACCCATTCAACAGCCCAAATATTAAAAATTCTTCGACCAAGAGATTGGAGTGAAAACCCAAATGCTCCAAAGAAATTCCCAGCCAAATTTACCACCAAAATAGACCATTACCCATATTTTACATATTGGGATTACCAAATGGCATGGTACAATGCCTTTTTAATGAACAACCAACACGTGAGACATTCGTGGCTCATATATTTCAAATATGACACCCGAGTCAAATTCCCAAATTGGTTCCAAGAGTGATGGAATTGGTATGGACCATCATCCTTTGAGATACTACCAGAAAAAATTCAAAACTTATGGCCCAAATTCTTTGACAAATTTCATCCTGAACCAGATCAAAAACACATTTACAGGACAATCCATTTTTTCTCAAAACTATGCATTTCCTGGATTGTCTCATGGAATTATTCTTATGAGCAAGACCAACACACTGGAATTCCATTATTAGTTCGCAATTACAGGACTAAATGGTGGGAAAAATTTAATGATGAGAAATATGATTCAAAATATTTGGATAATTTTTTCAACAAGAATCCAAGATTATGTAAGTCCGCAGCCCCGGATCAAACCACAGCAAAATTTCTTCAAGCAAAGTCAACAGCCAGTGCAATGTTAGCTCAAGCCAATACCAAAAAAGAATACAAAAAACTCATGGCTGAAATGCTCAGCTCATTGGACTCCGAATCTGAAGATGAATCTCCGGCATCATCAATCAAAACGGTGGATCTTGCAGATGATACCACTTCGGTAACCATCACCAGGTCTAAAAAGAAATAATACATGAACAGGAGAGATTCCCTGCAAGAAATGATGTGAACAGAAGAGATTCCCTGCAACAAAATAATGCGTGAACAGGAGAGATTCCCTGCAAGAAATGATGTGAACAGGAAACATTGCCTCAAAACAAATTTTTGCAAGATGGCAGGCAATTTTGAGCATATTTGATTTTGATATTGAATACATCAAAGGAGAAACTAATTCTTTGCCTGATTTTCTCACCAGAGAGTTTCTTCAAAAATGCCTCCAAACTCCGAGACAAAGGAAAAGGGAAAATAGAAGAATCATCCAAAACCCAAATCACATCAAAACCAATTAAAACATGGTATGAAATTTGCCATGAAGAAGATGAGAAATCATCATCATCGTCAAAATCCTCAAAAAATACAATAATTCAAGATGCACAAGATCCAAATGAGATTGGTTCTCAAATCAAAAAATGGATTGAGTCCCTATCTCAATCTCCAGAAGTAGCATTGGCCTTTTCGCAAATGAAAGAGGAAACTCCTCTCAAACAAATTGCTGCTGAAGCAGCAAAGGTTTCAAAAAATAAAGAGAATGTTTTACACAAACCAAAATCTCTTAAAAATGTTTTAAAAGAGACTTCTCTCCAAGATGTTTTTCCAAAAGAGATAGGGGTATCTTCACAAACTGCTACACAAAAATCTTCACAATATTTTCCAAACAAATATATTGAAAAAATTCTTGTTATGACGGAAGAATTTTCAGAAAAACCTCCACATATACTGGCAAAAAAACTTTTCAATGGATGGCATTTCAAACCATTGGATTCTCAAAAACCACAACAGTATTATGAAAATATACTGGTCCAAACTGGATCTGTTTTGTTCAAACATTACACAGATCCAAAAAATCCAAATTTTATTACCCATTCAACAGCCCAAATATTAAAAATTCTTCGACCAAGAGATTGGAGTGAAAACCCAAATGCTCCAAAGAAATTCCTAGCCAAATTTACCACCAAAATAGACCATTACTCATATTTTACATATTGGGATTACCAAATGGCATGGTACAATGCCTTTTTAATGAACAACCAACACGTGAGACATTCGTGGCTCATATATTTCAAATATGACACCCGAGTCAAATTCCCAAACTGGTTCCAAGACTGATGGAATTGGTATGGACCATCATCCTTTGAGATACTACCAGAAAAAATTCAAAACTTATGCCCAAATTCTTTGACAAATTTCATCCTGAACCAGATCAAAAACACATTTACAGGACAATCCATTTTTTCTCAAAACTATGCATTTCCTGGATTGTCTCATGGAATTATTCTTATGAGCAAGACCAACACACTGGAATTCCATTATTAGTTCGCAATTACAGGACTAAATGGTGGGACAAATTTAATGATGAGAAATATGATTCAAAATATTTGGATAATTTTTTCAATAAGAATCCAAGATTATGTAAGTCCGCAGCCCCGGATCAAACCACAGCAAAATTTCTTCAAGCAAAGTCAACAGCCAGTGCAATGTTAGCTCAAGCCAATACCAAAAAAGAATACAAAAAACTCATGGCTGAAATGCTCAGCTCATTGGACTCCGAATCTGAAGATGAATCTCCGGCATCCTCAATCAAAACGGTGGATCTTGCAGATGATACCACTTCGGTAACCATCACCAGGTCCAAAAAGAAATAATACATGAACAGGAGAGATTCCCTGCAAGAAATGATGTGAACAGAAGAGATTCCCTGCAACAAAATAATGCGTGAACAGGAGAGATTCCCTGCAAGAAATGATGTGAACAGGAAACATTGCCTCAAAACAAATTTTTGCAAGATGGCAGGCAATTTTGAGCATATTTGATTTTGATATTGAATACATCAAAGGAGAAAATAATTCTTTGCCTGATTTTCTCACCAGAGAGTTTCTTCAAAAATGCCTCCAAACTCCGAGACAAAGGAAAAGGGAAAATAGAAGAATCATCCAAAACCCAAATCACATCAAAACTAATTAAAACATGGTATGAAATTTGCCATGAAGAAGATGAGAAATCATCATCATCGTCAAAATCCTCAAAAAATACAATAATTCAAGATGCACAAGATCCAAATGAGATTGGTTCTCAAATCAAAAAATGGATTGAGTCCCTATCTCAATCTCCAGAAGTAGCATTGGCCTTTTCGCAAATGAAAGAGGAAACTCCTCTCAAACAAATTGTTGCTGAAGCAGCAAAGGTTTCAAAAAATAAAGAGATTGTTTTACACAAACCAAAATCTCTTAAAAATGTTTTAAAAGAGACTTCTCTCCAAGATGTTTTTCCAAAAGAGATAGCGGTATCTTCACAAACTGCTACACAAAAATCTTCACAATATTTTCCAAACAAATATTTTGAAAAAATTCTTGTTATGGAGGAAGAATTTTCAGAAAAACCTCCACATATACTGGCAAAAGAACTTTTCAATGGATGGCATTTCAAACCATTGGATTCTCAAAAACCACAACAGTATTATGAGAATATACTGGTCCAAACTGGATCTGTTTTGTTCAAACATTACACAGATCCAAAAAATCCAAATTTTATTACCCATTCAACAGCCCAAATATTAAAAATTCTTCGACCAAGAGATTGGAGTGAAAACCCAAATGCTCCAAAGAAATTCCCAGCCAAATTTACCACCAAAATAGACCATTACCCATATTTTACATATTGGGATTACCAAATGGCATGGTACAATGCCTTTTTAATGAACAACCAACACGTGAGACATTCGTGGCTCATATATTTCAAATATGACACCCGAGTCAAATTCCCAAACTGGTTCCAAGAGTGATGGAATTGGTATGGACCATCATCCTTTGAGATACTACCAGAAAAAATTCAAAACTTATGGCCCAAATTCTTTGACAAATTTCATCCTGAACCAGATCAAAAACACATTTACAGGACAATCCATTTTTTCTCAAAACTATGCATTTCCTGGATTGTCTCATGGAATTATTCTTATGAGCAAGACCAACACACTGGAATTCCATTATTAGTTCACAATTATAGGACTAAATGGTGGGACAAATTTAATGATGAGAAATATGATTCAAAATATTTGGATAATTTTTTCAACAAGAATCCAAGATTATGTAAGTCCGCAGCCCCGGATCAAACCACAGCAAAATTTCTTCAAGCAAAGTCAACAGCCAGTGCAATGTTAGCTCAAGCCAATACCAAAAAAGAATACAAAAAACTCATGGCTGAAATGCTCAGCTCATTGGACTCCGAATCTGAAGATGAATCTCCGGCATCATCAATCAAAACGGTGGATCTTGCAGATGATACCACTTCGGTAACCATCACCAGGTCCAAAAAGAAATAATACATGAACAGGAGAGATTCCCTGCAAGAAATGATGTGAACAGAAGAGATTCCCTGCAACAAAATAATGCGTGAACAGGAGAGATTCCCTGCAAGAAATGATGTGAACAGGAAACATTGCCTCAAAACAAATTTTTGCAAGATGGCAGGCAATTTTGAGCATATTTGATTTTGATATTGAATACATCAAAGGAGAAACTAATTCTTTGCCTGATTTTCTCACCAGAGAGTTTCTTCAAAAATGCCTCCAAACTCCGAGACAAAGGAAAAGGGAAAATAGAAGAATCATCCAAAACCCAAATCACATCAAAACCAATTCAAACATGGTATGAAATTTGCCATGAAGAAGATGAGAAATCATCATCATCGTCAAAATCCTCAAAAAATACAAT
The DNA here is from genome assembly GCF_007990345.1 of Gossypium hirsutum. Classification (NCBI taxonomy): domain Eukaryota; kingdom Viridiplantae; phylum Streptophyta; class Magnoliopsida; order Malvales; family Malvaceae; genus Gossypium; species Gossypium hirsutum. Next base: position 47,099,503 of record NC_053440.1, on the reverse strand, counting down.
AATTCAATATGCACAAGATCCAAATGAGATTGGTTCTCAAATCAAAAAATGGATTGAGTCCCTATCTCAATCTCCAGAAGTAGCATTGGCCTTTTCGCAAATGAAAGAGGAAACTCCTCTCAAACAAATTGCTGCTGAAGCAGCAAAGGTTTCAAAAAATAAAGAGATTGTTTTACACAAACCAAAATCTCTTAAAAATGTTTTAAAAGAGACTTCTCTCCAAGATGTTTTTCCAAAAGAGATAGGGGTATCTTCACAAACTGCTACACAAAAATCTTCACAATATTTTCCAAACAAATATTTTGAAAAAATTCTTGTTATGGAGGAAGAATTTTCAGAAAAACCTCCACATATACTGGCAAAAGAACTTTTCAATGGATGGCATTTCAAACCATTGGATTCTCAAAAACCACAACAGTATTATGAAAATATACTGGTCCAAACTAGATCTGTTTTGTTCAAACATTACACAGATCAAAAAATCCAAATTTTATTACCCATTCAACAGCCCAAATATTAAAAATTCTTCGACCAAGAGATTGGAGTGAAAACCCAAATGCTCCAAAGAAATTCCCAGCCAAATTTACCACCAAAATAGACCATTACCCATATTTTACATATTGGGATTACCAAATGGCATGGTACAATGCCCTTTTAATGAACAACCAACACGTGAGACATTCGTGGCTCATATATTTCAAATATGACACCCGAGTCAAATTCCCAAACTGGTTCCAAGAGTGATGGAATTGGTATGGACCATCATCCTTTGAGATACTATCAGAAAAAATTCAAAACTTATGGCCCAAATTCTTTGACAAATTTCATCCTGAACCAGATCAAAAACACATTTACAGGACAATCCATTTTTTCTCAAAACTATGCATTTCCTGGATTGTCTCATGGAATTATTCTTATGAGCAAGACCAGCACACTGGAATTCCATTATTAGTTCGCAGTTACAGGACTAAATGGTGGGACAAATTTAATGATGAGAAATATGATTCAAAATATTTGGATAATTTTTTCAACAAGAATCCAAGATTATGTAAGTCCGCAGCCCCGGATCAAACCACAGTAAAATTTCTTCAAGCAAAGTCAACAGCCAGTGCAATGTTAGCTCAAGCCAATACCAAAAAAGAATACAAAAAACTCATAGCTGAAATGCTCAGCTCATTGGACTCCGAATCTGAAGATGAATCTCCGGCATCCTCAATCAAAACGGTGGATCTTGCAGATGATACCACTTCGGTAACCATCACCAAGTCCAAAAAGAAATAATACATGAACAGGAGAGATTCCCTGCAAGAAATGATGGGAATAGAAGAGATTCCCTGCAACAAAATAATGCGTGAACAGGAGAGATTCCCTGCAAGAAATGATGTGAACAGGAAAGATTCCCTGCAACAGAATAATGCGTGAACAGGAAATATTCCCTGCAAGAAAAGACAAGTGAATAGTTATGTAATTTATATTTTATAACCAGAGAATATATTCTCTGAAAACTTATTTTCAAAAGTTTCAAATGTAATGATTTCCCGATTTAGATGATGTAAGGAGAGAATAGCCCTCTATAAAAGGCTATCAGTTTGTGAATGATAGGCAGAACTCGTTTTTACCCATTTGAGTTGTTTCTCCAAACAAGTTTCCCAAAGTTTCTCAAGACATTTAAGTTTTCAAAAATTTAGTTTTTAAATTTCCAGTTTCTCCAAAAAAGTTTCTCAAAGGTATGTAATTTGTTTAAGTTTTCAAAAATTTAGTTTTTAAGTTTTCAAACTTAAACTTTCAAATTACAAATATATCATTACCAATCCGGTCCTCAGATCTTCGGGACTTCCTGGTATCAGAGCCAAGGAGGAGCAGGTATTCCTAAGTTTAAGAAAATATTCAATTTGTTTTCGTTATTTCTGAGTTCTGGTTTAACTATCTTTATTATCGTATTATTATTTTGCTGAGAATTGATACAGTGTCCAGTTAGCCATGGGTTAGGCATGTCAAGGACTAAGTATCCCCGTAGACAACTTAATTTATTCAAAGATTCAGATAGTAGAACCCCCTGTAGGAAATACGAAAACAAAGAATGTTTTCTTTCCTTAGAAGAACCAATTCTTCTGCTAGCTTAGTTTCTAATCAATCCCAAGAATCTGGCCAAACCTCAAACAACACTGTTAATGAACAAGAAGAACATTATGAAAATATTCCCCAAAGATTTGATAATTGGACTCTTCCAAGAGTTCCAACAAACCAAGTTTACAAAAAAACAACTTTTGAAAATTTAAATGCTTTTTGCAGTTATGTTATAAAAACAAAAGAAATGAGTTTACCTATTCAAAAAGAATATGAAACAATCCAATTATTAGATAAAGTCGTCATTAATAAACTCAAAGAACAAAGATACAAATACATCCATTTTGGATTAGTCCAGGTTGGAGTCAAACCTCTTAGTGTTGAAGCCACTAAAAATACCTCAATATTAGTAGTCTTAGGAGACCAAAGACACATCATGTTTAATGACTCATTATTAGGAACTATAGAAACAAGCCTATGTACTGGCCCAATACATTTTAATTGTTATCCAAATTTTATGGTTTCTTTGACTGATAAAAACATTTTACAATCTTTGATACTTCAAATACATACCCATAACTACAAAATGCTTCCTGGTACAGAAGTATTAACTTTGGTTTATAGACTCCATTTCAAAGCCATGTATTCTGTAGTTAATACCAAGGCTTTACTCCAAAGCCCAAAAGGAGAAACCCTCTTAATAGAGACAGACACCACAAGATCTCATACTACAATCCCCAGAACAATACAATGGCATGAGATAAACCTTCCTGATAAGTGGAAACTTGAAGGTGCTACAGACCCTGTGGCACCAACCCCCATAAGAAACACTTCATTAAGTGAAATTTCTCAGCACCAAGATGGCACGGTTGAATTAAAATTCAATAGGCCACAAAAAATGCCTCCAAGACACTCCTTCGAAATAGGAAGTACCAGCACAGCTTTTAGGAGGTTAAATATAGAAGAAGAGTCAAATCCAGAAACACAAACAGTAGATTTTAGGACAGCCAGAGCCTCTGTCTCTTCTATCCCAACAACATTTAGGACCAATTTACAAGGGATAGATAATTCCTCAAATATAGCTCAACCTATCTATGCCAGACAAGAAGAGAGTCCCCAAAATTCACCTAACATGTCACCAACTTATTCATCAATGACTAATAATGCAAGACAAAGAGAAAATTCAGAAATATTTGTTTTAGAAAAATTGTTTGAAATAAATAAAGAATGGTGTAGAAAGCACTTCTATTCCAACAAAAATAAGCAAAAAAGAGAAGATTACTTTAAAAATTATAATGATAAAAAAGAAAAAATTCAAAGAATATTTATGCTTTATTATATAGTTTTCATGCATAAAATGACTTATTTTATATTAATTTAAGCATATTATATTTTTAAGCTATAAAGTGGGCCATGCTTGATTAAATTAAATAATAAAATATAATGTTATATTTTAATAATTCATTTTAAATATTTCATTAATAAAATTGGGTTTAATTAATTAAGTAAATTGATTAATTAAAGTGGTTAAATTACTTCATTTGGTCCTCTAAACTATCTGCTATTTTTGACAGGTCTGAGAGTTTTCTTCTAATTACAAAACCGTCCAAAGCGGGGATTAAGTCAACCCAATTTTTGGCTGCACATGGCTGATTATAAACCAATTTTTGGTTTCATTACATAAGGACCTTGAAGAGTTAAAGAAATCAAAGATTTACCTCAAGATTTGTTGGAGACCGAGTCTTAGTCCTGAGTTGTTGTGGCATTCAAATTGACAAAAAATCAAAGAAAAATCAGCTACATTTCCTCAATTCATGGCCAGCCACTCTTGGAGGAGGTTTCACAGGATGGACACTTCTAATTTTAGCAAGCTAGCTCCCTTGCCTCACCTATAAATAATAGCCCATTTCTCACTTTTTCAATCATCCTTCATCCTTCATCCATCACATCTCTCATCCTCTCACTCAACTCTCTTAGCTCTCATGCCTATCATCATCCTTGCATAAGGATTTTAGCAAATTAGCCTCTTAAAGAGCCCTCGGTCGGCTACCTTGGAGAACCATCAGCAACAGAGCAACGCAAAGAAGTGATGGAGCCTTGTTAGTTAGAGTCTTTGGTGACAGCCACTCTGAATTGGGTTTAATCTTTCTTTTCTTTAATTTAATTTAAAGATGTGTGCTATGAGTTCTATGTTCTTGTTTACAACAATGATAGCTTAATTTTATTTAAGCTAGGATGATTATTTTGATTAAATTATATTTATTTGATTCATGCTTATAATGTTTGTGCCTCAATCGATCATGTTTTCAATTAAAATCAAGTCTGTATTTCATTCATACGTGATTGAAATGCACCTGAATTAGCTGAGCTATCCTAACTAGACGACGGCTAATGGATGCATAATTAAAATGTGCATGCTCAATTTAGATCCTAACCCGATTGAATTGTAAGTTGCATAACAACTCTAACAAGGTTTAACCTTACAACCCTCTTAAGATTTCTACCCCAAGTCTTAAGATAAACCTTCTCAAAGAATTACAAATAAGCAAACAAAGAGATAATCCTGAAAACTCAGAATGTTTGCCAATTAAGCACAAATAGACAAGAATACACTTGAGCAAAAGAAAGACAATAAGAGCTCACAAGTGTGTATAAGAGAATTATGAAAGTATTGAGTACAAAGGTTATTTGACTGATGATTTTTGCTTGAATATGTTTTCTTGTTGTTTTATGATCTTTTGAATCTGGTATTTATTCCCCCTAATTCATGTCCAACTGTTAGGGTTGTTCTGGCAGTTAATAGAGTCATTAGGGATGTGAAAACCAGGGCATTTAATACACCTGCAACAGCGAGTATCGATACCATATAGAATCGTATAGATATTTTTTGCAACAATTACTAAATTCAGTGACCGCTGAAGTTTGAAAATCGATACCATAACAAATTTATCGATACCTTATAAAAAGAAATTGATACTGGATCGATACTTAATTGGTTTTGTGAGAAACATAATGTCAATTTGGTATCGTTTATTTGAAGGGTATCGATATTTTAAAAATATCAATACTTGGCGAAAAAGGTATTCTAACGTGTTTGAAAAGTAGTTTGATTTGTTAAAAGACTTTGAAATTTGCTAAAATCATTTTGACTTGATTTTAATGTTGTTTCAAAAATTTTCTAAGAGTTCAAAAGTAGATATTCAAAATTTTATCTCTTATACTTCAATTTTAAGAATCATTTTATCAATTTTGTTCAATTTTAACTTTTATTCAAAAATACTTCAATTTGTTATATCAGAACATTTTGTCAAATAAATCTTAGTTTAACTATCTCTTTTTTTTTATATAAAAACATTTGGTAAATTTGTTTTTGAATAATTTCTCCCCCTTAATAAAAGTCATTTTGAATTTAAGGCTAAAATAAAAAGATTGTCATACAATTGACATTCATTCTTACTTTAAGCAAAATGGTCACATAATTTATAGAAATAGATATGGTTAGCATAAAAGTAATTAAAAGTAATCAATCAATTTACCTTAACTTACCTTTTCTTCTCCCCTTTATTGTTATATAAAAAAATAAAGCTTTATGAGAAAAATATGGTTAGTTCAAAAATATAGGAACATTAAGAAATAAAGAACTAGCAAATAAAGTATCTTAGAATACCAAATAAAAAACATGAAGGTTCAAGACATAGGAAATAAACAAAAGTAATGGTAAAAATGTTATGAATAATTATATGAAAAATGCAAGCCTAGAAATCTGCTCAAAGAATGGATAACATCGAGGATGGCACCATTGATCTCGGATGAAGCTAGAGTTGCGTGAGAGGATAAAGTCGTAGAAGGAACATGTTTCGGTGAAGGAATTTTCTCATGTGTCAAAATGTCTTCAAAAGTAGCATCGATGTCGTCCTCTTAATTTTCCTCTAGATGGTCGCTCTTAATCCACATACCATTTGTGGCATCATAATGATATCCCACATGATGAAGGGCCCCATAAATAATAGATTGGTTAGTGGTAATAGGGGTGTCTGAATGAGTGCTAATGCCTAACCTCCTAAAGAGATATGAAAAACAGGTGCCATGAGGAAGGGTGATATTTGTATTCATCCCCTTCCAGATAGCCTTAGTAATGTCATTAAACATGATGAAGGCTAGGTCGGGAAACCTATCAGATTTAAAAGAATTGATCCACCAATAATCGGTGTTTCGAAGCTTAGCATGGCTTTTAATAGGGCGAAGGTTCCAAGTTATGATCAAGTGGAGGACACAATCATGAAAGGTAAGTTTAGATGCCAATCCGGACAGACTAAAAAGGACGAGATTAAAAAGACCTTTCTAATCGAAGTTACCTCCGGAAGGCAAATGAAGATAATTGTCAAACTCTTCTAAGGTAAGACGTATAAGGGTTTTCATTAAAAATGAAGTGATGGCTATTACGATGTCGCCAACTCATCGTGGTTGAGGTTGGCACTAGAGAAAAATGCTCAAACAAGATTATAATAAGTCAACGAGGAAATATTAAAGAAATCCATCCAACCGTAATTTTTCAAAATAAAGAGATAGACAAAATTAATACCCTCTAACATGAATATATCGAATTTGCTAGACTCTCAAACTCTCTTAGAGGCATAGTTTCTATCAAAACGTTTACGTAAGGCACCGTTACGAAAAATTCATTAAAAGATGATATAGGCACCATGAGGAAGATCCATCGATTCTAGGTCTTTTCTTAGGAGCCATAACTAGAGAAGCAATCACTAAAATTTAACTAAGGCACCAAAAAATTTCGTTTGGGAATTTTGTCAAACACTTGGTGTGCAAGGTTTTAAGTAAAAATTTAAGAAAATGTTTAGGAAAAGCTAACCCCCTGCATCAAAACACAATAAATATAATCCAAACCAACCCAATGAACCATCTAAAATCAATATTTCAATCTATATTGCACAAAATTAAAAGTTGAAAAATTTAGAGTTTACATTAAAAGTGTTGAAATAGTGAAAATCCTTGAGCAATATTGTTGAAATCTTGACGGAAGGATGTTTAAAAGGATTCCAAAGTCAAGATTTTACAAAACAAAAAAAAAAGAGTTTTGAAGATTTTTATAAAATGAGAGGGTATTTTCAGATAGAGGAAAAAAAGTTTTAAGCTTTTCAACAAAACTGATTTGAAATAGCAGTGCAGGATCCTTTAAAACCCAGTGGTATCAATATTTTTTTTAATGAGTATCGATAATTTTTAATTGGTATCGATACCAAATTGCAGTTCTATTTTCCAAGTGTAATGAAATTACAAAAACAAGAATTTTAGGTCCTAAAGGGTTCTAAGGGACCTAAAATGACTCTAAGACAATTCCTAATGGTTTCTTATGCATGAAAATGCATAATGTAAGCATGATGCATATGAGTCATGAAAAATAAAAATAAAAATAAAAAGACTACGTTAATAAAATTTAGTCCATTCTAGCAAGTTCAAGAGCGAAAAAGAATGTCATGCTAGACTAATGAGGTCAAAATAGAACAGTGATCCATATGATGAAAAATCCTCGTAACTTGTTGCATACAAGGGCCATATAAATCGTGCATATATGCTTTTGCAATAAATTTTAAGGCGTAAAACAGTTTTAAAACAACAATGTGTTAAAATTCATTTGAACATAAAATTAAGGCAAGGTAATAATACCTAATTCTCTTCTATCTGTCCAAAATCTTTCTTTGTCTAAAGGTTTTGTGAAAATATATGCTAATTAATTTAAGGTGTCAGCAAACTCTAAAACTATTTCTCCTTTTTGGACATGATCTCTAATGAAATGATCTCTTATTTATACGTGTTTAGTCCTAGAATGTTGGATGGGATTTTTAGTGAGAAAAATAACACAAGTATTGTCACACATGATAGGAATGATATCTATATAAATTCCATAGTCCTTAAGTTTTTGTTTCATCCATAAAACTTGAGTACAACAACTACCGGTAGAAATATATTATGCTTTGGTGGTGGACAATGCAACACTTTTTGTTTCTTTGAAAACCATGATATAAGCATGTTGTCTAAGAATTGACAAGTACAGGATGTGCTTTTCCTATCTAATTTTCATCCTCCAAAATCTGCATCCAAGAATACATGCAAGCTAAAAGAAGAAACTTTAGGATACTAAAGACCTAAATTTGGAGTGTTTATAAGGTATCTAAAGATTCTCTTAAGGGCTTGTAAATGTGATTCCTTAGGAAAAGATTGATATCTAGAACACAAGCATACACTAAACATAATGTCGGGTCTACTTGTGGTAAGATAAAGCAAAGAGTCAATCATTGACCTATACAATTTTAAATCTATACATTTACCTTCCTCATCTTTATCAAGCTTTGTAGAATGGCACATTGGTGTAGCTTGTGTTTTGAGATTGTCCAACCCAAACTTCTTGAGCATTTCCCTCGTGTACTTAGCTTGATTGATGAAGATGTCAACATTTCTTTGTTTCATTTGGATTTCCAAGAATAAGTTCTGTTCTTCCATCATGCTCATCTCAAATTCACCTTACATTAACTTAGAAAATTATTGACAAAAAAAATCATTAGTAGAACTAAAAATAATATCATCAACATAAATTTGAACTACTACTAATAAATCATTGTATCTTCTTTTAATAAAAAGTGTTGTGTCAACTTTCCCTTTACTAAAACCTTTTTCAATAAGAAAATTTGATAACCTTTCATATCAAGCCCTAAGAACTTGTTTCAAACCATATAAAGCTTTTGAGAGTTTGAAAACATGGTTTGGAAATTTTAGATCTTCAAAACTGGGTGGTTGTTCAACATACACTCCTTCATTTATAAAACCATTTAGAAAAGCACTTTTTACATCCATTTGATATAATTTAAAATCATTAAAGCATGCAAAAGCTAAAAGTATCCTAATGGCTTCCATTCGAGCTACGGGAGCATATGTTTCATCATAATCTATTCCTTCCTCTTGAGTGTAACCTTGAGCAACTAGCCTAGCTTTGTTCCTCACTATGTTACCACTCTCATCAAGCTTATTCCTAAAAACCCACTTAGTACCTATAGTAGATTTTTCACTAGATCTTTCAACTAGAGTCCATACTTTACTTCCCTTAAATTGATTTAACTCTTCTTGCATAACCAATATCCAATATTCATCATTTAATGCTTCTTTGATATTTTTAAGCTCAATGCATGATATAAATGCAACAAAATTACAAGTATTTATAAGAGAAGATCTAGTAGTTACCCATTTTGATGGATCTCCCAAGATATAGTAGTTACCTCTATTGTAAGCTCTTCTAGAGTATCTTGTGTTTGTTCTTGAATCTTCTCACTTGATGATTGATACTCTTTATCATTATTATTAAAAATTTATGCATCATCATCACCAACACAAGAATCCTTTCTAGGAGGAGGGTTAAAGTCATAAAAAAACAACATGTATAGACTCTTCTACTACTAAAGTTCATTTTTTAAACACTCGAAAAGCTTTAGAATTTAAAGAATAACCAAGAAAATTTCCTTTATAACATTTTGCATCAAATTTACCAAGATTATCTTTGCGATTGTTTAAAACAAAACACTTGAATCCAAAAGGATGAAAATAAGTAATGTTAGGCTTTTTATTTTTGAAAAGTTCATATGTAGTTTTCTTTAAAATAAGCCTAATCGTTACTCTATTAACAACATAGAAACTGGTGTTTGTGGCTTTCACCCAAAAATATTTTAGTAAATTATTTTCACAAAGCATGGTTCTAGCCATTTCTTCTAAAGTTCTATTTTTCCTCTCAACAACTCCATTTTGTTGAGAGGTTCTAGTTGCAGAAAAATTATAGTTAATTCCACTTGAGTTGCAAAAAATTAAAAACCGAAGATTTTGAAATTCGGTTCTATGGTTACTTTTAACACTAGTGATAGAGTAACCTTTTTCATTTTGATTCATTTTTTTAAATGTGATGAATTTTTCTAAAGTTTCGTCTTTGGTACTCAAGAAAAGAACTCAAGTAAATCTAGAATAGTCATCAACAAGCACAAAATCATATTGTTTTCCACCCAAGCAAGTTATCCTAATAGGATCAAACAAGTCTATATGAATTAGTTGAAGAACTCTACTAGTTGATACACCATTAATAGCTTTAAAGGAAACTGTTTTATGTTACCTTTAACACATGTATCACAAAATTTATGTAATTCAAAATTAATTTCAGGAAATCCTCTCACTAGGTCAGTTTTAACCAGTTTATGCAATATGCTCATACTAGCATGTCCTAGTTTTCTATGCCATAATAAAGAATTAATTTCATTTTTAGCAACAAGGTATATGAGAGAATCATGCAAATCTTCAAAATGCACCATATAAACATTTTTATCCTATTTCCTACAAGCATAATCTCATTAGACACAAAAATGACATTTAGACCACTATCACACAATTTAGCTAATACTAAATAGATTATGCTTAAGACCGTTGATGTAAAGAACATTTTTAATAAGATTTAAAGAGTTTTTACCAATAGAGCCTATTCTTTTTACTTTTCCTCTAGAGTTGTCACCAAATATAACTACACCTCTATTTTTGGGCTTCAAATTGACAAAATGGCTCTTGTCACCTGTCATGTGCTTTAAGCATGCACTATCAAGGTACCATGAGTTTTTGAGTGAATTCTCCACCTTAAAGTAATGCTCCTTTTCCTACAAACATACAATTAGACCTTGACTTTTTGTACCCAAATTCTTTTGGGTCCATAAGCATTAGTTCCTATAATTTTAGTCTCTTTAGGAATCCATTTTGGAAGGATGTTTTTATCTTGAAAACTTATGAGTCTTTTGGGGACCCATATACTTTTAATAAGTTTTCCTTTGTGAAAATTTTGGGGACATATATGTTTATAGAAATTAAAGCTAGTTTTAACAAAGTTTTGTTTTAAGCTTTCTCCTCTTAGAAATCTTTTTTGGTAAAACTTTGTTAGAGTGAGATTTTTCACTCTTAAATAACTCAAGTTGCTTTTAATGATTATCATGAACTTTAGAAAGCAAATTATGTAAGTCAAAATTCTTTTTCTCAAAACCATTTATACTAGCTTGCATACCATTTATTTTACTTTTAGGTTCATGCTTGACTTTAGAGAGTGAATTATTTTCATCTTTTAGTTTTGAAATAGTTTCTCTATATTTTGAAACCATTAATTCAAACTCCAAACCCAACTCATCATAGGCATATTTTAACTCATCAAAAGAATAAAAAGTTCAATTAGATTATTTAGAAGTTATCTTAGAGTTGTCGATGGCCAAAAAGCAAAGTTGGCTACTTCTTGATCTTTATTATTAGATGAATCTTCATCACTCAAAGTAGCAACATGACCCTTGAGTTTTTGTTTGTTTGACCCTTTTTTCTTCCATTGAAGGCAATCAAACTTGATGTGTCCTAGTTTCTTGCATTCATATCATATAATAGGGTCTTTCTCCATGGTAGATTCAATATTGAGTCCTTCCTTCTTTTAGAATTTTCTTCTTTTGTTTGACCTCATAAACCTTCTTCTTTTCAACTTTTCATTTTCCTTTATTCACTCATTTGAGTCTCATTTCATGAGTGAGCAAAGAACCAATTAGCTCATTTAATGAAAGATTCTCCAAATTTTCAACTTTATTTATGGCTGTAAATTTGGCATCCCATAACATTGGAAAGCTTTTAAGAATTTTCCTCACTACCTCTTCATTGGAATAGGTGCATTGATGATGGTGGTGAATCTATTAGACATAGATTTGATGTCTTCATTGGGCTTAATCATAAACATCTCATAATTGAGAGTGAGGATTTCAACATTTGATTTCTTGACTTGATCTGTACCCTCATGAGTGACCTCCAATTTATCCCAAACATCCTTGGCATGGGCATATGATGATACCATAGTATACTCTTTCGGACCAAGTGCACAAAAGAGAGTGTGGATGGCCTTGGCATTTAGTTGTATACTTCTCCTATATTTATCATTTCATTCCTTCTTACTCTTTAGGACTGAAATCTCTCCTTCTTGCTTTTGAGGTATGGATGAATCATCCATGATAATATCCTATATAACAAGATCGTTGGCTTGTATGAGCAACATGATTCTAGTCTTCCAATATGAATAATTTTCACTATTGAAGTAATGAGGTTTATTAATGAATTGAGACTCACCAACCATAATGGAGCTGAAAGAAGGCGTCATCTTGTGTGGTCTGAATAGATGGAATTTGAGCTACATTGAGGATCTTCTCTTGGTTGTTACACTGTCTTTTAGAGATTAGCTCTGATACCAATTTTTAGCTCAATCAATTAAACTAAAATATCCAAGAGGAGGGTGAATTGACCTTTAAAAATATGAAATAATGAACATAAAAATTTAGAGTGGTTCGGCCCTAATTGCCTACTCCACTACTTTAGCTTTCCATAACTAAGGATTTCCCAAATCCACTAATTTGTTCAATCTTTGAGGACAATGTTTAACCTTGCAACCCTCTTAATATTTTTACCCCAAGTATTAAGATAAATCCTCTCAAAGAATTACAAATAAGCAAACAAAGAGATAATCCTAATAAGATCAGAATGTTTGCCAATTAAGCACAAATAGACAAGAATACACTTGAGCAAAAGAAATACAATAAGAGCTCATAAGTGTATATAAGAGAATTATGGAAGTATTGAGTACAAAGGTTATTTGATTGATGATTTCTGCTTGAATATGCTTTCTTTTTTTTTATGATCTTTTGAATTTGGTATTTATTCCCCCTAATTCATGTGCAACCATTGGGGTTGTTGTGGTAGTTAATAGAGACGTTGGGGATGTGAAAACCAAGGAATTTAATACACTTGTAACAGCGAGTATCGGTACAAGATAAAACAATATAGATATTTGTTATGGTAGTCAATGTGACCATTGAAGTTTAAAGATCGATACCTTATAAAAAGGTATGGATTCAGGATCAATACTTAATTGGTTTTATGAGAAACATAATGCCAATTTGGTATCGTTTATTTGAAGGGTATCGATATTCCAAAAATATCGATACTTGGCCAAAAAGATATTCATACTTTTTGGCCTAGAGCAATTCTAACTTGTTTTAAAAGTAGTTCTTTTATTAAAAGACTTTAAAATTGGTTAAAATCATTTTAACTTGATTTTAAAGTTTTTTCTAAATTTTTCAAAGAGTTTAAAATATATATTCAAATTTCTCTTAGACTTCAATTTGAAGGATCACTTTATCAATTTTGTTTAATTTTAACTTTTAGTCAAAAAACTTCAATTTATTATATTAAAACATTTTGTCAAATAAAGCTTAGTTTAACAGTATACAAATGCAGCATTTTTCAACAAGCTTGAAACATCTTTAAAATAGAGAATTTAAATGTTGAAAGTCCAGCATTAAAATACCCAACAGATAGCATCAAAATGTCATTTTGGAAAAACATAAATAGTACAAAGTGGGCAACATTTTAATATCATTTGGGGGACATAATTATAACACTTTAAACACATTTAAGTAACACATTTACACACGTTAATATCATACTTGAACATCCCAATTAATACCTTAAACTCATTTAAGAAACATAATTTATCAACCGTGTTTGAACGCATTACAACATAATTGAGCAAAAATAATTAGACATCATTAAGTCAAATAGCAACAGCTTCATTCATCACCAAAAAATAATTTAAAATCAAAATGACCAATTAAATGTGAACTTGAATCAATATGCTCTATAACCAAGAGTTGCGTGCTAATTAGACAGGGGCTTAGGTAGGAAATTGGAGTTAAAACCTCAACACTTACCATTTAGATGGTTTTAATTCAGCATTTACAAGTTGATATCAGAAGCATTTGGTAGTAGTTTTCAGCAACAAATTTAAGCATTTGATTACCAATTCTTCTTCTTCTTCTTCTTCTTCTTCTTCTTCTTCTTCTTCTTCTTCTTCTTCTTCTTCTTCTTCTTCACTTCTCACAACAGTTGCTAATTGAGAATAAAATGTTCTTAAACCACAAAAACGTGGTTTAATAACTAGAATAATTGAACCTTACCAATTGATCGACTTTTACATACGCATAAAACAAACGATTCTATAAAACAAATTTAAAGCGCAATTTTACTGTAAGAGTATAGGTCAGTTGTAATATTTGTAGTGTTATAATAAAACACCAGAGCATTCCAAGGATCAAACCTAAAGGAGTTGGCAATTTAGCGATTTTCTATTCAAAAGTGCATGCAATAAAGAAGTCTAGCTAGCTATTCACAAATTGTTAAAGTATGAAAAATCATTAATGAATTTAATTAAAACTAATTACTTATCTAAGACAAAAAAAGGACTAAATTTTAAATAACGTAAAATATAAAACTACTAAATACAATAACAGGTAGAGGTTGGTTAATTTCCATGTTGTTAATTAACCCTCGAATTAGGGATATAAATTGCTCACACTCCTAAATTGGCTCCATTTTACCTCTTAGTCTCAACTTTACCAACTTAGATAAATTACTCTCATTTATCTCTTGATCTCACCAGCACCCGAGACTAAAGAATTAGTGCCTGATAAGATCTCCTATTGCTCTAACTTATCTTGATCTTCCCTTAGGGTCGTCAATCTCACGTTTTTAGGTTTATTTGATTTAGTCCAGTTTTGTGATTTAGTCCTCAAACTAAAAAACTAACCAAAAAACATTTCCATCAACCAACTAAGGTTTAGTTACCCATTATAATATTAAAGCTTACAAACATCAAAGAAACAACCATAGAAGTCATTAACATAAACTTGAACAAAAAAATGAAAGCTTTGATTTTTAACTTCATAAACGTAAATGAAAAGCAACTAACACAAAGATAAAGAAACAAGAACACTAAAGATGAAAGCTTTAACATATGAAAAGAAAGAAAACTCAAATAACATTAACTCAAAGATTAAAGAGTGATTAAAACTAAGTTTAAAGTCTTTACCATGTAAATAAAACTAAGCTACAACAAAAACTATCTTAACTATAAAGAAGAAAACTACCCTATTCCTAAGTTAACCCTACTTATTTGACTGGTGGATATCGCAATACCCAAAGATGATATCGCGATACCACTGAAGGGTGTCTCCAATCTTCTATATTGTTGGATGTATCATCATTCCAAGTTGGGGATATCGAAATACCCTTTTCTTTGGTGTCATTCTCGCTCGTTTTCAACCTTCAACATGTCCCTACACCACTCAATTACACGTTAGTCCCCCTAATGGAGCTATTGCCCAAATTGGGTCACAAAAAGAGCAAAAATGAGACATTTTCACTTACTAAATAAAAATATCAAAATTACGATAAACTATGCAAAAGACACTATTTTGCTCGAGAATAAGCTCCTTAAATATGCTGGGAAAGCCTAATTTCCCACAGAAATTTGTGGCAGATCACCAGCATACAGAAATAAGAATTATTTAAAGCATGAGAACTACATAGTTACCACTTGGAAAACTTATCAAAATTTTCTCTCAAACCCAACCTGTTCTCATGCAGTTTCTTCTCTTTCTTTCTACCACTTCCCTATCATTAATAGTATAACAAAGTGCTCTTTACACAAAAGTCCTTAACTTGCTTGAAGGACTTAAAGACACCTTAGCCCCTTGCAAATCTAGCATATACTTAGTAGGCGCATCATGCTCAACCAACATTCTGAAGCGTACTCTTTGCTTGTGGTATTCTTTTTTCAATTGAGAATAACTCTTTAGATATTTCTATGTGCGAATACTCTATGCGCCAAACATCAATTCACCAAAACCTGAAAATTGGCAAACTAACCACCATAATACGCCAAACAAACAACTTCATATTTACTTGTCTTCTTCTCGAATCTACCAAATTTGGGGTAGGACACTAAAAACCCTTAACCATGTCCTTAAAACCTTCAAAATAACATTAAACATTTTTGTAGGCACCTAATCCTAAATTATAACATTGGATAAATGCATATAATTTCCTCCTCCATAATATAACTTCAATCTATTATCAATTCAACCACTAACTTTAATCGAAGAAGAACTAGACTTTTTTGTTTCAAATCCTTATGTGAGAATGGACTTCTAGAAGTATTGAAACATCAATTAGGTATGGAGCATCCTTTAATCTCAATTTAAATTGAAACTATGGGTTATGATAAACCCTACTTACGATTAGGCTATAGAGTGTCTTGATACCTCAACATCGCTTGAGCACTTACAGAAGACCATGGTAGTGAAAAGTATCCAAATCAAGAGAGTCAGAGCTTCTGTCTATTTGAAGTTATTCTTTGTGGGAAATATTAGATTGGACAAAAGATTGTAGGGTAAAAAAAGTTAGAGCAAATATAATTTTGATAGGAATAAATCAAATGACATGATTTATGGTCAAGTGTCAAGGAAAATGAGTTAGAATTTAGTAGGGTAATGAGTTAAAGGCTTATGGCTACCAATGGATAAGGGTTTTGACCATATAAGGTAATATTGTTTACAAACTTGACAAACATCATAAATGAGGTATTTAATACTAAAGTCGACTCTGACGGGTGTTAAGTTCAATGCACCGTCTAATGCATTCACAAAACTTGACAGCCATAGGTATCGAGGTTTATATATTGAAATAGGGTTATAATTTAAGGTTTCAAGAATCTCTATTATTGTTGGTAAAGAAAAAAGTTACTAAAACTTGACACCTATTTATGGCGAGTATAGTGCCATAATTTAGGGTTAGGGTTTTAGGGATCCTCACCAATTGGTATTGAGGTACCTAATCTTGTTAGAGATTCCTTATTAATTGAATCATTTGATAAATGCTACTGGATTTACAATGAAAAGAACTTGCCACCTATGGGTGCCGAGCATAGTGTTTTTCCAAAGGTTAGGAAGTCAACACCTATGCCTTCTCAAGTTCAATACTATAAAAATGTCATATATGATTATCAAGTTTTTGGATACAAAAGTCTATAAATATTACTAAAATCATCCCTCCTCCTTCATCCAACACTCATATCAAAATCCTAAAGCTTTATCCACTTCCATCATCTTAAAATTCTTAATTTAAGTATTAGTATTTAGGGCTTATGGTTTAGGGATAAAATCACTCTGAAATTTTGTTTGAAAAAAACATCCAAATCAAAAAGTGTTCATAAGCCCACCTAAAATAATTTTATAGTTGAGGGTCGGGTTCAAATTTTATAGGGTTTAAAGAAATGTTTTATTTCCTATTGTTACAATTTTCATCTAGTGTTACTAATTTGGCATATTGTTGTTTGATAGATTCATTCTAATAGTGATTTCAAATTTGTAACACGCTTTAGTACCAAGACAACAATCTTCCAAACACCTATATAACATTTCGCAAATGGATGTTATGTGTAATTTGCATCATTTTTTCGATTCGACTTGTACTTCGCATCGATGTGGTGGTAGCATTAGATTAACTCATTTATAGATAGAATCTTCATTCGAATGGAAGATCCTCAACAACTAATTGTTCTATTTGACATAAAAATATATTTCAGGTTGTATTTCTCATAATATAATACACCATATGAGTTTTATTGCAAGCTTTTTTACAAAGGTGCTTTTTTCTTTTGTAATTTTTTCCAAGGTTTAGTTAAACGGGTGTATGGTTTAAGGTTCAATTTGTTTTAGATGTTGCTATAGGATTTTCTTGTCCTCATAGTTTATTGTATATAAAATGTGATGTTGTTATAAATATTAATCCACCTTATACTTTTTTAGATGTCATCATCCCCGCTATCCTATTTTTTTACCCTAATTTTTAAGAAAAAAGGGTTAAAAAAATCTTTCCCATTAAAAAGATTTAGGCGAGTAGGAAATATTATCATATTGGTATATGGAATTGAAATGGTTAATGATTAGGGTGGTATGTGATACAAACCTTCATGGGGATAGGAAACATTGCTAAGGTGGTATACGAAACCTCTTCATATAGTTCTTATAGACTAAAAACATTCTTACCGCCCTAAAGAAAAATTTTAGACGATGCAAAAGGAGCTTAGGTCAAAGAAGTTACAGGAATACTATGGGCAATAAGAACTATAGTGACACAAGCCACAAGACATCCGCCATTTACAGTGGTATGTGGAAATGCAGTGGTTATACTTGTGAAAATAGGAATTAATTCCCTATGGACAAAGTATGGAGATGTGAGTTCCAATCAAAAAGATTTAAAGTGTAATCTAGATCTATTTGAAAAAATTTGATAAGAATCAATGGTCTTAAATGTAGCAAGAGTGTGGCAAGTACGTAGCTCGATATTACGATAAAAAAGTAAAGCACAAGCAATTCCAATTCGGAGATTTAGTGATGCACAACAACACTGAAAATAATCCAACTACTAAAAGAAATAAGTTATTTTCTAATTAGGAAGGCTCATACCTAGTGTCACATGCACTAAGGCATGAAGCCTAAAGTTAACTACTCTAACAAGCAAACATGCAGGAAATACTTGGGATGGAAACCACTTGAAAAAAATTACTATATGTAAACATTTATAAATAAATAAGAACCACCATTCTTATAATATTTATATTTTTAAGCCCTTTTCACTTAGTTTTTTTAATTCTTACATAAATGTTAACCATTTAGAGTCAATTAAGGTAGTTTTCATCGTCGACATTATTCACATTTTCGTTATTTTTGTTATATTTTATGTGTTTTTAGGCATTTAAAATTTAATAAGTTTTGTATAAATTTTTTTTGTAGGTTAAATCGAGCTTGGAATACAAAATCAAGCACAAAACGTAGGCAAAACAAAGAAAAAAACAAAGAAAAATAGATCTAAGCATGAGGACATGGATGCTACGGTGCCTAAGCCAGTGAGTTGGCTAAGTTTTTGCATGGTTTTTGCTCTTTTCAATCCTTGGCCACCAAGTACTAGTTGTAACCCTAAAAGAGCCATGCAAACACCTATAAATAGCTTACTTTAGGTTAGGTTAAGTATGCTAAAGATGGAGATATTCTAGGTTTCTAATATTTTACTTTTTTTGTTTGTTTGTTTTGAAGTCGCTTAGAATTTTAGTTCTTTTTCATTTTCGAGAGTGATTGTGCCAAAGATTTGCTTGTAGATTCAATCAACTCTTGGATCAGATTATTGAAAAGTCTTGTGCTTCAATCAAATAACAATTCTTTTCTCTTTTCTTTTCTTTTTATTTTGATTATGTTCTTATTTAAATTTGGTGTTTATTTGAATTTTAATATAAACTATTTTTTATAAGTGGTGAAGATATTGTAGGTTAATGGATTAATAATTGAAATAGATAAAAGATCAATTCAGTTCATGACTAGATTAATTATTCAATTTGCTATCCATAATTAACCTAAGTAACATTTGGGTTAAGGAAAAAATTGGATGAGAGTGCAACGAGATGTTGGTTTAAGCTTAGTAATCTAATTGAAATGTTACCCAACTCACTAAGATATACACTAACTATGAGGTTACATATAAGATATAAGCCAACTTAGGTAGTGAGGGATTGATCATAATGACGGTCAATAGTTTAGTTAATTCCTATAAGCTATAAACCAAGTTAGGAATTCTCAAATGCCTGTAAGCTATACAACAACTCAGGATACCTACACTTTGTTGGAAAAATCCAGTTAAGAAAACGGTTTACAATTACTGCAGAAGATTAAAATTTTCAAAATCGAACTGGTTTGTGATATTTATAGAAATAAACTTTTACGAAAAAGTACTTGTGCTTTGTGTGAGATGGAATTGAGTTGATCCTGGCTTTCAACTAAACGGTCTTCTCTACTATCATCATACCTCGAATTGCTTAAGTGTAGGCTCGACCAACACAAACCAAACCCAGAAAAGAAACGATGTAACTACTTTTAGTAAGAAAGTAATTTCTTTCAATAGAAACCAGCAAAGATCGTAATTCCCAAAAAATAGAATTTATTATTTGCTAATAAATCATCACTATTTTCTAACAGAATAACGATAACTAAATAATTAAGCAGTTTGTGTTTTAGGTTATCCAGTGTCATCTATTTATAGGGAGAGATAGTAAAATCCTAGTTGAACAATTCCTTTACAAATAATATTTATTTAATAGATAACACAATCCTACTCCAATCAGGTTGTCGCCCCCTCTCTTGTTAATGAGGGGAATTTGGGTCTCTCAAGTATTGAGTCCAATTATATGTATTTTCTAGACTTTTGACTCATCACTTTATAATTTAATCTAACCTAATAATTATTTTCTATTTCCTAAAATAAATATTATTTAATTTAATTAATTAATTAAATTATTTTCCCAATTCTAATTCTGCCAAAGTCATGACAACTTTACTTAAAAGAATTTATGAGGAAATATATTTAATTTTCTTATTTAACGAATTCATAATGACTAATTAATTTAATTCTATTTTAAAATATCAATTATTTAATTATAATTAATTAAATAATAATTCAAAAATCTTAAATTAATTCTTAATTCATTTTTATACTTAGCTAGAAAATAATTTCATTTGTGAATGCGACTCATTTCTCTTACTTCATCATTTTCATTTTTTTTCTCTCCATTTGGTTCTAAATGGAATTCATTTATGGTTTCCATGAGCTAGTGGAGGAACTGATTGGACATATATAATTAGGGCTCAAATTATATATAATTAAGTTCTAATTTTTCGCCTATTAATTATAAATTTATTTAGTCACGAAGTCATTCCACTATACTATTTTGGCTGAGTCTGCCTAATTACATACCATTACGAAAGTTACTTACTAAGTGCTCATCCAATGACATTGTTATAAGTATGTTAGCCTCATAGGATATCCTTAATCTCTTTGGGATAAATCTGTGCTCTCAATATAATTCTATTTTATCTCATGGTAACCATTATATCTTCTTTCACAAAAAGTCAATTACTATCAAATAGTAATCAAGTCATTTATCACAAAGACAAATGAATCGTGATCACGTTTACTTTTCATCTATCCTGTAATGCCAACGAGAGGATATCATTGACTCTTTAGTTGGGTATGAATTCCACTATTGTGAATGATGCTACATACTGCAAAAGTTATATATACAACACACCAGTTTTTTATTCCTTATCTATTTGAACATATGCCTTTACTTACATCAAAGTACATGAGTCAGGCATACATAGTCCATCATCCACTCAAGACTAAGATATGTCACACTATAAGCGTGACAAGTTAATAAATCCATAAACATATCTAAAATATATTCTACTCAGGTTTTATTCGATGTATTGTCAGTCCAGTTAGTCACATTTATGTCTCTATCTTCTCAATGTCATCTACTCCGATGCTCAAGACAAAGCATCTCCCTTGTGGACTTGATAGACAACATATTAGTCTTTTAATCATTTTGCTTGTTTTTTATTAAATTAAGGATATGTTTAAATTATCTACTAATACAAGTTGCCTTATCATATTACGACCCAACCACATAATATCGCTTAGTATTAGTTGCACATTAGATAATCAGTGAGTCAATCAAGGTAGTCAATACTGTACCGGTGGATGTACCATTTTTCTACTGGTATTAATTTGTTTCAGTGTATCATTTTGAATTTATCGCTATTTTTGTAAAACATTTGATATATGCATATAAAAGGTATTTACAAATATCAAATAATGAGATTAAAAAATCTCAAATATAAAATACTCATAAAAATAAAACTCTGGTTGGAGTTGTAAAGAAAAGATTTTATAAGTTTCACAAATACAATCCATCGTTAAACAAACTCAAAATAAGCACGTAAAAGAAATTATTGCATAAATTAAACAAGAAGATTATCTCATTCTATGCATATAACAATTCATAATTCAACAAATTAAAAATATATTTATAAATTATATTTTTGGTACAAATAAATAATAAAAATTAAAATTAAAAGTATATTTAAATTTATTTTTCTTGGTGCCAACTAGTACACCATATTCCGACTGATACGGGCGAAATCAACCCATACGGCCAGTACCTATTGGAATTTGCACTGGAATGAAACCTAAAGTTTTTTTTGTTCCAATTTACTATCAGAATAGAGAGTTCCAGTTAGTATGGATGGTATCGAAATGGTACAACTACTATGGAGTAAATATTTAATTACATTTTGTTTTGCGTGAAAAACCCCCGTTGAGAACATTATATAAAGAATATTAATGTAAACAATGGATTGTTTTATTAAACCATTTTATTTTTTGAAAAAATAAAAATATAAAAAATGAATATACTACACTTAAAGTATTAGATCCAACAACCTACACATTGATTTCATCTTAGTTATGAACCCTAGATGCATTGATAACCTATATAAATTATTAAATTTCATTAATTAAAGATTTCTTCCCCGCTACATCTATATGAATTTTCAGTTACAAATAATTTCTATTTACTTTTATTATTTAGTTAGAGAGTAAAAATTCCCCCCTTTTTTTTGTTTTGGTTAATCTTAGTTTTAGATTTAGTAATTAGTTAGTTTAATTAATTAAATTGTGTTACTTATTTGTTTATCAATTTGATTCCAATTTGTCTGTGAGTTGGATCTTCAAAATATTATTTTTAATAGAATTATTTTGTTATATTACTTCACAATGATCCTGTATACTTACAAGTAGTTGGAGAAAATGTCAATTATTTTAAGCTTTAAAATTATTTATCATATTTTACTATTTCTATCTTCACTTTTCCCACTTCAAGTTTGTAGCATTGTTCCCTAGGAGAACAATAATCAAATTAATAAATTACATAACTTGGTGTTTTTTTTTAAATATTGTTTTTAAAACCGACTTAATAATTAGCTAAGTTTAGTTGTAGAACCTAATTTAGTTATTCTCTGCTTTGTTGTTCTTTTATTTTCTACATTTAGTGTAAACTCTTCTTCTAAAAAAATGGACATGATTGTTGGAGGAAATAGAAGCCTTTGGGATCACATTTTTGCTCTTCAGTTGGACTTGAACTCTTGTATTAATAAACCAATCATAAGGGTAGATTGTTTTGAAATAAATCCTGAAATTATTCGTCTCATAATATCTTCATGTCAATTTAGTAGTAACAAGGACGGAAACTCAAGTACCCATTTAAATTATTTTAGGAATATTTGCACAACTTTTAAAACTTGAGGGGTTGGTGAAGATGAAGTACAATTATTCTTAGTCCCATTTTCACGAAGCTAGGATATACTTGGAACAACTTGGGATGAAATTGTTTAAAAATTCATGAGGAAGTATTTCCGGATGCCAAAAGTGTTGGAAGTTCATGAGGAGGTGTCATACTTTACGCAATTAAAAGATGAAAAGGTTTAAGGAATTACTAAAACAAGGGATCCATTACGGTTTCACTGAACCTGATTAGATGGTAACATTTTATGGATGACAATGGGCGGAAGAAATCTTTTAACTAAACCACTTAATGAAGTGGTTGAAAGGCTAGAGATTATCCACCTAAATGACCTCATCTGATCTTCGGAAAGTTAAACAAGATGAATAACTAAAAGATTTTAGGGAACCATAAGTTTAATGCAACTATTCACATATCTTGCAAATTTACTCACTTATCTATTCACGTAACTTCCAAAATTATAAGCTTAAAAAAGTTACCTATTTTTAATAAAATTATCTCTTTTTTTATGTAAAAGATTCTTTTTTATAAATATATACACGGTAGGTTACAAAAAAATAATAATAATTCTTATGTGGCGTGCTTATAATCTGCCATTTGTCACTATACTATTCTACCATATGTAATTGTTTATTGTATTTTAAAAAAATGAAAATGTAAGTTCCTTATTAATATATAATATCAAATTTTAAAATTAAAAAAATTCCTTAGTAATAATATTCATAACTAAAAAAACAACAAACTATTTTTTTACTTCTAAATTTCGAGATTCCCTACTTCTTCAAAGTATTTTTATCAACTACATTATCATTGATTAAATTAAAAATTAAAATATTGCACCTATTTTGTATACTAAAAATATGAGCTTAGATTTGATATAAACGGGGAAAAAAAAATTCATATTATTAAAAATTTGCACGTCTAATAATTTAAATATATTAGATATTACCGCAATTAATTTAATTTGAATATAAGTTATACTTTTAATATACCAATAAATTTGAAAAAAAAATTATAGAGGTAATATGTCATACCCCAAATTTGGATAACTCGAATTTTAGGCACGTAGAAAAAAAGATGATTGTTCTGGCGCACTCTGAAAGTTAGTTCGCCAAATAGTAACTTCTAGTGAATTAATATTTTGGGTGAATTGAGTATCCGCCCAATGAAGTATATCAGGATTCAATCTTCGACGTGTTCTTTAGTAAAGAAAGAAGACGACATATAGGAAGAGTAAGCTTTGTGTATGTAACCACCAAATGTATATTATGCCTAGTTTGTTCCAGTACTCTGTGAAGGGCAAGTCTTAGTAACTAAATTTAGTTATACACCAACTAAACAAATTGGACCAATGGCATTTGGAAAATACTTTCATTTATGCTTCTTTTGGATTCAGTTGGCCATTATTAAAGGCATGTTTTGAAATTTTGGGACACTTGTCAAATTCCAGTAAATGGGAGTGAATTGTATAGATGTGTAAGAAAGGTTCGTGAGAAGGTTTTCTTCTTCCTTCAAAGTAATTCTTTAATTCTTTAATTCTTTCTTTTCATAAGTATTAAATGTTATTGCTGGTTACTCTTCATATGTAAACTAGAAGCTAAAAATTTCTTTGAAAATACAAAGACGTTCTATCTCCTGGTAAGCCTGATAACTTTGCATGTTAAGAGTAAGAATGCTATGAAGTTTATGGGTAGTAAGATATGAATAAGAAGCCTTGCATGGGGATTCTCTATAATCAAAATGTTAACAATTTGTCTGTAAATGGGTTTAATAGTGAATGCATGTTCTTTAAGCAATTGTTGCTGCTAGTTCGAACTGGATGTCTGAGTCTGGAGTTGGAAGCCGTTGTAGGTGAATTTCAGGTGAGTCTCTAATATTGACTCCTATAAGTTCTTTTAGAGAAATCTCTTGCAAATGATGTTCCAGAAAAAGTGAATGAGTACATGAATAATTGTTGAAAATAAGTATATATGTTCGAAATAGGTATTTACGAGGCCAGAATATAATGAATTGTGTGTGTAGGTGTGTGTGATTTTGATAAGCAACTAAGTGTATGTGCTTAGAATGAATACCGTGAGATATGATCGTGTTGATATGTGTGAAGCATGTAATGAAGTATGCTTTGAATTAAGAAGATGAGTTAGCCAACCTGAATGTGTGTTTATGATGAATGTGAAATATATGATTGGTAATTTTTTGGGAAATGGGGTGAACCTGAGTGTAGTGAGGTTGAGTTGCGAGTTGGTCACTGCAGTAGTATACGATGAAGTCCATTGGGATAATAAACACGAATTCTGATATGCAAGCCATTAAGAAAGTTCATATATGAACGTTTAAAGTATTAATTTTTTTTGCATACAACATAGATTTTAAAACAAAGCAATTTTTTCTAAACCCCAACATTATATTGAATAGCGGTTTTATAAGATAATAATCCCCCTACTATATTTTATCTAAACATTGATTACAAGAAAATATATCCAAATTAGAATTTAAATTTTATTTGATTAGAATAAAAAAAGGAAATTATATAATATTTTGTAATTAGAATAATGTGAGTATAATAATTTTAATATGACAACAATTTTATATAAAAAAGATTTTATATGAAAATAATCCCTAATATATATTATTTAAATTAATTTTTGCCACATGTCACGTTTTATATATACTATAAACAAACATATTTTTAGCTTTTAATTTTTACCGTTACAATGAAATCGTCATAATTTTAGGTCAAAATAGCAGTCATTGAAGAAAAAATTAATTAAACCCTTTAAATCAATTTGATAAATTTTTTTAAAATTTTAAATAAAATTGTTACCATGAAAAAAAATAACAAAATAATTCCCATAAACCCTTAAATTCAAATTACTTTTTTCCCTTCCTTCCAAATATGGAAATAATTACAATTTGATTTTAAAAGAAAAAGAGAGGAGTCAAAACTATTAAAAGCTCGATTGATTATGAAACTACACATGAGAAAAGATAAAAGAGAAGTAATTTTGTTTTAATATATTTTTTTATTTACATCATTATAATTAAGTCATTTTCTATGATATATTTTTAATTTTATTTTAAATTTAAAGATAACTTTCATTGTGATGCTATTTCAATTTTTTTTTTAATTTAACAAATACTCAATTTATTTTGTTTTGTTAATATGATATATCATATTTTATTTGTGCTGTGTAAAACTTAAATTATGTTGTTACTAAATATTATATAAAATCAAATAAAGACGGAATCAAGAATTATTATAAAATAAAAGCACAAGGCAAATAAAATATATATAAAAATGTAGATGGAAAAGTTAAAAAAAGTAAATGTTTTTTTATTCAATCCTACTTCTCAAAATGCATTTCACAATTACATTAGTGGCTTTTAATTTATGATCATTTATCATAGTGTACGATATATGCTGCAATTTTCTTTAATCTATTTAATTTCTTTAAAATAACAATTCAATAATATACATTCAACTTATGCATCACAAACTAATTAGTAATCATTGAATCTGCAAATTTTTTTATGAATTAGTGTCAATGTTATTTTTATCTTTTTTATATTTTTATATAAAATCTTTAAATAAAATAATTAAAAATAATATCAAACCCGAAATTAATGAAATATTATATATAAAATTTTCACCACTCTACCAATATTCCAATTGATAATAAATCTTTTATAAATATATTTTTTTATAAAATCTTCAACACCTCATTTATTTAAATTTTATTTATATTAATATTAAATAAAATAAAACCAATACCTCCCCCACCCGCATTCCTCTCCCCCTTTCCATCTTCTCCCTCCCACTGTCCCCCCTCCCTCTCTCTCCATCTTCTCAAGTTTTTTTGCTCTGTTTGGAACTCTAGAAAAGTAGACCGAGAAAAGGACTGACCAGGAATCAAAGAGAAAAAGGAATTTTCTCAAGCTTTATGTGTGGCTTCTTTTTTAATAAATTCCGATCCAACTCCCAGAATATTATGTAAAAAATATAGCAATAAAAACAATCCTTCAGAGAAAAAAACAGAGGGGAGCGAGAAGGGGACGGGGAGGGGGACTTTGAAAGGGAGAAGATGGAAAGGGCAAGAGGGAGGGAGGAATATTTAATATAAATATTATTATAAGTTTTTTAATTAATTAGATTTTAATGTTGTGGTAATGTGGTGCTTCTCCATTGGTTTGAACTCTTTTTAATGAATTGGTTATAGAAATAAAGTTAAGAGATCTAATTCGACCAAAAAATCATTAGTATTTAACTTAATTTAAGAGCCTTTAATTCAAATAAACATAATTATTTGAATATGACATATCTAATATATCAATTATGCTTTTTAATTTTTGAATTGAGGTTTGAAATGTTCCAAGTCTTTGTATTTTACTGCATTTCAACTTTAGTTATACTTTTATTTTTAAAAATTTTGGTTTATTAATTTTTGAGAATTAAAAATTTAGATTCAATTGTTAATACATTTAAAGTTCTTTTTAATTTTGTTGTTACACAATGGCAAAACCAGAAACTTTTTTAGGGGCCAAAATTAAATTATAATTTTTATGATAGTAAAAATATAATTTTATTATTTTAATAGCTTATATATTTATAACATTTAAAATATTAAATCAAATTTTTATAATTTTTAGTGGAGTTAAAATATAATTTTATTTTTACTAATTTAAAATTTAAATACTTTTAAAGGGTCTAAATAAAATGTTTTCTTCATTTTAGAGAGTCTGGGACCCTTGTCAACCCCTTAACTATACCCTTATTAGTATGATATTTTAAAATAAAAAATCATTTAATAGTCATATAATAAAAAATATATATTATAATGAATTTAAATTTAGCAAAAAAAATATTTAACACTATAAAAAAACAAAAAAAAATTATCGAGTTAATAAAATTACTAAATTCTTTTAAAAAAATCTAAATTAATATTAATTCAAAATTACAACTTAACCTTAAATTTATATGGACGCGAGAGTGAGAGCGATTGTGGGGGCCTGTGGCGAACTTATAAGCGAGAGTATTTTCTTTCTAAATCAAATGAGGAATAAACGGATCATCCGTTGTCCCCTCCACCTTTACTTTCCCTTTTTTTATTCAAATGAATAGATAGATGTATTATAGATAGAATTATTTAAGGCTTTGTCTTTCTTGAGTTTTGTTTGTATCGGTTGATTATCTAGACATTATATATACAATTTATAAAGTGGATGTGTAAATGTATGCAAGGTCTGTGGGAAAATTAACACACACAAAGATTTGGGACAAAAATTCCAATTTTGTAGGCAGTGGCCCAGGCTTCCATCATCCCAAATTCCCTATCCTTGCTCCACTATGGGAACATTCACCCGTTGTTTTCAAATTTTGCTTTTCATCAATATCCATCTGGTATTGTGCCTATTTGTTTATGTGTGTGTCAATTTTTAGTCCTCCAACTTATTTGATCAGTCCCCACCAAAGCTCTTACATGCCCAGTATTGGATTTTCTTATTTGAACTCCAAAAATAAATAATATGTATGTATGTATTTTATATGAAGTTTTTAAATATGTTTAAAGAATTTTACTTAATATCATATTAAATATTAAATATAATTATTTTAAAAAATAAAACATTTAGTTAAAAAAACACAACAATCCACTATAAGCGATGTCTGTTTTCTCTCCAATCAATCATATATATGTATGTGTGTGGATAAATTATCAAATTATCCAAATTTTGTCTAATGAAGATTATAGTCTTGATTTGGTAGTATCAACAATTACAATTTAGGCAAACAGTTTAAGGGAGTAATGATTAAACATTTTTTGTTGGCACCTCAAATATCATAATTCAAACTTTATTGCTCAATTTGTAGTTTACATGTGCAAGTTTGTTCAAAAATAAAGTTTCAAAGCATGAGATTTTTGACATTGGCTTAACCATATATATTGCAACTTGGGAGAGTTATTTATTTAAAATTGTAATTTAGTTCAGTTAATTTATAAAATTGGTGGTCCACCATGTTTAAGGAAAAAAAAAACTATGCATGAGAATTACTGCTGTAAACACAAAGATTACATGTAAAATTAGCCTCTAAAGTAGCTCTTTTTTTTAAATAAAAGTATTTAAATTATCAATTATTTTTACTCCAAATATTTATTTCTTTTCATATAAGCGAAGTATCATAATTTTTAATTTTTTCTTTTTTATATAAATACCTAAAACTATCCAAAATTACTTTCTAACCTTTAATAAGAGAATAATTCGTTTTAATGCATTCAAACTCATATCTTTTGTACGGGCAATAGTGTCGATGCCAACTCAATCGACGCGCTGATATATTTTATTTAATCTGATACACTTGTAAAATAGAATGAAATAAAATTGATAATGAAAAAAGAATTTAGGTAGATATAAGCGTAGACACAAAGCTAAAGTTAAGCTGCATGGTCTTCTCTTGCGTCCATGGAGTTGGAGGCCAAAGATATTAGAGGGGTTCACATCTGAAAAAAATAAACAGTATTTACGTGGTGAAAGCTGATGACATGGAAAGCAGGTGAGGCTACTTTTCAGGCATGCAAACAAAGATTAGGAGTTTTAAGAGCTTTTGGATTGGGGGGGCAATTTTTTAAGTTTATTTTGCTGTTGTTTAGTGAACAACTGAAGATTCGGTAATCAGACTCAGACTCTTGCAGTCTTGTGTTTTTATTCTCTCAAGCTTTTTTTTACAGTTAGAATGAGAATGAGCTTTCTTTTGTTTCTTTTTTAAATTTCCACTTTTCTTTTTTTTTTAATCAATGGAAAAAGAAGAAGAAAATTCAAATCTTTATCAGCATTTAGAATCTCTAGTAATAATGTAAAATTATACCCAATATTTGCAATGATAATAACATGACCTTTGACACAACATGGTAGGGCAATTAATGTAACCTTATTAATGGAAATTATCATGATTTATGTTCATGTTTTGCATGTCCTTTTAACATTATAAATTCATTATAATCTATTCATCCACCGATTAATGATTCTGCTATAAATGGGGAACAGGTTTTACTGTAAAACATGCATCAGAATTATGGATTCCACAAGCTTTTTTTTTTCTTTTTCTTCAATAATGGTGTCTTATTATAGGACTAAGATCATTATTGGCCGTAGTTACACAAACCATATATTCTCCTCCTGATATGTTTGGAACATTTTTCCAAGGAAAATAATTAAGCTGTAAAGAGCAATTCAGATGCAAATACATGTCTTGTACTGTAGATAAAGAGAAAAAGGTAACCTCTTCATCATTACCAAAGAATTATGAGTGTCAAAAAGGACTATAATTGAGTCCATTGGACCCACACGGAACACACAGCACATACAGATTAGTGTCTTTTTTATTTTCCCAATCCTCCTTTTTTAAAAATGGTTATAAAATACAAATGAATTATAGACCCACTTTAAGGGGGGAAAGCCTTCAATTTGGACCCAACATGCCTTTCCGAGAAAACCCATTGTTCACATTTTATTTTGTGATCATTTGTATATATCATAATAGTTTTTTTCTAAAAGAAAAGAAAAGATGATTTATTAAATAAAAATCATACTTACAAGATAGTTTCTGGAATGGGTTAAACCCAATCGGCAGAGGCGGTAGGATACTGGCAGATTGTAGGTTCCTCCATATTGGACAATCATGGATTATCTGAATTTCCCTTTGCCTTTTGCGTAGCTCCACAATATTCCTGACCGGAGAGTTGCTGTTGTTACCTCCATTTACTGTGTTCAATAAATCGGCCAGAGCGTCATTATCACTTTCCACACTCGCTTTTCAAAATCCATTGGATCAAGCAATGTTTAAACCATCAAAAACTGCCCAGACTTTTGCCTGCGTTATAATACACATACCAATAAATCGGCTATACCCCAGTAACCATTTGTAATGCTCATATTTAAGCACAAACTAAGAACCTAGGAGGGGTAAACTCAACTGATACTAACCTAGAAGGAATTAACTCATTTGAGTTAAATTTGGAACATCAGTCAACTTGCAAAACATTTTTGGATGCGGTTTAAGCATCTTTGGGTTGAGCCTGTTTCTTTATGGATCGAAGATATGAATCAAAGATATGTTTTTAAGCTTCACAAAGTACTTCAAAACATGTCAAATCAATTCATGAGCTCAAATTATTTGGCCAAATTTATTATGGGTTATTTTAGGTGAAGGCTTGGGATCAACATTTAGATCATATTGGGCAATTTGGAAGCATACCTTTCAAGTCAAACTTGGTCTCAATGAGCCTAAAGAGTATTCCGCCATAAGAGGGTTACTGGTCAGGAAGAAAGCAAGAGTTTAAGTTGAAATATAACACATAAGGATGGTTGATCTGTGACTCTTCATAGTTGGCCACCTAGAGGAGTATTTACCCCATTTAAATCCTTAATTTTCATGTATTTATTACATCAATCCTCTATTTTTGTTTGTTATGACACATTATTAAAATGTTTAGAGGGTTTCCATTACTCTATATGAGTTCTATTTACATAATTAGTAGATATTAATTAAGAGTATTTATTTATTTTAAACTCTTGCATTTTGGCCTATAATTAGGGATCTTAGGCCACCCTTTTTAAGAATCGAATAGAATTCAGTAAAAAAAATATTTAATTGGTGAAGTTTTGTTATTTTTTTATGAGATGCAAATAGTGTTTTCAGAGTTGGAGTGATTCGACTATTGCTTTCTTATGAAGTTTTTACTTTCCAAGCCTTTTAGAGTAGCAAAGTTTTCAAACTCCAAAGCTCAATTATCGACATTTATAAAGGTCCTTCTCTTAGTGACTTTGCAGTGGAAATTCGTCTGATCATTAGCATTTTTGGGAGCAAGTCTTCCAGGGGTTCCATAGGGCAATTTTTTTCATTTAATTTTCTATTTGGTTCTTCATTTTATCTTCTTTAATTTCCATTATTCAAATTTGACATTCTTCTTATCTTACTCTAATTTTCATATTTGATTCATTTGATTGGGCATTTAATTCATTCATCCAATCCAATTTCATTCCTTAGTCGATTACTCATAAATAAGCCCTTCCTTTCTTTTCCACTTTCTTTTTATTTCTCGTTTAGGTCTTTCAATTCTAATTTTTGTTCTTCTTTTCTTATATTAGATCTTGGGTTCCACATCCCCACTTTTCAATTCTCTCTTCGTATTAGACTTGACTGATTCAACATTAGTATGTATCCAATTCGATGGAGGTGGGATCCAACTAACTTTAGTAGGCTCCATTTGTGAATGTCTTTGTTTATTGTGCCATGCAATCTTCACAAATTTAGCCAAAATCTATATCTTCACCACAAACATCTTATACATAATAGCGTTCATTGCTTAATACAACATAATTTCTTTGTTTTCACAAACGCTAGCGTATTATAACAAAGAACATCTTCTAGTTCACATCCTTAAATTGAAAACATTGTTGATCTTTGCAATAACCTACACATCAATGGGCATATTACGAAACTTGTTATAGGATGCCAAAAAGATGAATCATGCCCATGTTGCATGAGCGACTTGACAATCATGTAAAACACGAAGACAACTCTCGAAACCATAACCACATAATTGATAGGACAAATCATTTGCAATACTCTTACTAGCCTTTCACTATTTTGTAATAGTGTATTATGAAGTACCAATCAAAGGAATTGTTTAATTCTTTGTGAGCCTTTATACTTCCAAATCACTCTCCGAATACTATGGCATGGATCTCATTTCTCCTTTGAGAGATAGTTGTGCTCAGTTAAAACCATGAAACCTCCATTCTATGCTCATCGTCATTCCTTACTTGTGCATTCAATGGAAGAATACTTGATATTTGAAAGACTACTGAATTGTCAAAAAGATAAACGAACTTATTCCATTGTCAATTACCTTGGTTGTGAACCATATATTTCACATAGTATTAAGAACAATATCATTTTTATCATAACAAACCTCACTTAATTTCTAGTAGTAATTTATCTATCCAAACTATAGTTTTCTTGTTGTTTCCAATAGACTAACTTATACTTACTTTCAACATACCACAAATCTTAGATAAAAACCTTCACACGTGAGAACAATTTGATATTTCTATGGTTTCCGAGCATCCACCACCAATTTTATATTTAATTCTCATTATTTGAACCCAAAAATCATCTATCTCCAATAAGATATTGTTCCCGAGCTTTAACATGAATTATTCATCCTAGCTCACTATTAAAGGTTCTCGTGTGCCATATGAGGAACCCTACAAAACCTCTTCTCCAACTTATCAATTTCCTTACATAGACCTCTTAAAATAAAAGCAGTCTATATAAAATAGTTAAGAATAACCATGATTACAAATTTTGCTAGAGTAATTTGATCCACTAAGAATAAAATCTTAGCATTTCACTCACTAAGTCTACTCATTACCTTATCCATGATAAAAAAAAGTACTATCGGGTAACCCTTTTATGTAATAAAGTAATATCTATGTAATTTCCAATATCTTCCATTCTATGAAACCCAAAACTGCTACCAATAAAAGTAGCTAGTTTCTTTTATGTATTCAATGAAAAAAACATTGTGTTCTCTAGGCATTTATTTTGTGACCAAAATACACACTAAATTGGTGTATATTTCTCTGAATAGCCTCACCTTTTTCCCTCTCAACTTTTCTTAAATGTAAAAAAATGATCAATGAAAACTAAATGTGAAATAGGTGGGTCATTCCTAGACAACCGAATTGGATTCCACTTGCCTCTATAAATTACAACAGCAATAAGATGTTTTAGTTGCTTTATTCCAATAATAAATAAATAAAGAGATAAGGATCCCTTACTAAATTCCATGTGTTAATTAAATTTATCTATTAGACTCCTATTCCATATAACTTGTATAAATTCAAATATAACGAGATTCATAATTACCTGTATCAAGTTAAATAGGAATCATGCATCCAAAAGTGAGTATTCTAATATATCCCACCTTGATTTGTCATGTCTTTCCCAAATCCACCTTTATTATCATCCATCCCTCATTGCTTTTTTTTGTTTGCATCATATGTATAGCTTCATGGTATTTAATATATTGTCAGTTATGGCCAGGTCACATGAAATAGTACAATCAAACTTGATGTAGTCCTTTTCTTTCAATTCACTATACTCTTTGTGATAACTTATAGAGAACCGAACATAAATTAACTGGTTGTGTACGCCCTATACCCAACCCTTGAGGAGGGCCCAAGAATGGCGTGTTACATCCTTTCATCCTTTTCATTTGAAAAACAGTGTTTGTAGAGAAGTTAGACTCAGTTAATAGTTAAACATAAAATAACAAAATTTTTAGAAGACCTAAAAAGAAGTAAACCAATACGAATCAAGGCCATAAGCTTTATTGTAAAAGTTAAGAAAAAATCATAGTTTAGCAAATACAATTTTAGTTACAAAATATCGCTCTTCAAAATCCTAAGCCTTAACGCCACCCTCATTGCCATGCATAATACATAATCATTAAAAGCATCACAACAATAAATATCCTTTGGCATAGTCCTGGGTGAATCCTTCACTTTTTTAATGGTTCTTAGAAGGAAAGGAAACAGAGTAAGTTTAAAGAACTTAGCAAGTTCTAAAGCAGACTCTAAGATAACTATACATAAGACAAACAACCTTTCCAACTCAGTAAGACATGCAGTTCTCCCATTGGCGGATACCATACACAAGTAGAATTTACACAGTTCACCCATTAGCGAATACCAAACTTACACAGACTTTATAACAGACTATGTTCCTTTGGTGCATTCACTACGCCCATGCATTCATACAGACAACCTTCTCCATGTTAGCCAAAAACCCTAGTTCGTGATTAGAGATCATATCATTCGTTCATTTTTTTTGTCATGTTTTGCCAATCTGTTTTGCAATAACACTTGCCCTACTCGAGGCTACATAATCATTTTCATGTATCGCGATCTGCCAGTTCAATGGTCATTTCATTGAAGGCAATGCCATGAATTCATTTCATTTATTCAGACCATATGGTTCCTTTTAGAGTAAAAACGGTATTGACTCAACACGAAGCAATGCTCTTATAATGTTTATACAGATATGCCAAACCAGACCTTTCACAATAAACATTCGTTACTTTTGTGCAAATATTTCACTTTCACAAAACAGGCATACTTGCCTTGAACAAAAAAAAAACAAAAGCATTACACACGTATGGAGTATGAAGGAACTCACTAGAAAAGTTCAGACAATAGGACTCTTGCGTTTACCTCAGGAGCTTTTAGGAGTTTCTTGAGCTATAACATCAAGAGTTATCTTATCAGACCATTTTACCATAAACTAAATAAGAACCTTAACAGAAAACCTATAATCTAAAAGTTTCCTCCTTTTTCACTTTTACTAACCCTAAAGCATAAAACCCTAAGGCCTTATAAATAACCATGAAAATAACTTAATTTTAATCGATATTTACCAGGTACCAACATAGATGGAATTTGTTGAATACAGCAAACCCAAACCTTCAGGCAAGTCTTAGTTCTAAAGTTTTTGGGAAAATGCAGAGAAAGTTTTGATAAAAAAATAAAGTTTGCCAAAAAAAAGCACAAAACTTGCTCAGAAAGCCAATGTTGACTTTATACAATTGCACACGAAAGGAAAACTTAGTGGGCAAGTTTATCCTCCCTACTACCCTTCCTTCGATACCCGTGACTAATAACTTTCTCTCTTATCTTAAATGCACGTCCTTTCAATTTTAGAAATCTTGTCCCATTCTAACTAATCATCTTTAGGCCATCTAAATGATTCAACCAAAATAATAAAATAATAATAAAGCTAATATTTCTTTCAAACTAAGGACTTAACACTAAGGAATAAACATTAACATCTATCATCTAGGGTGGCGTATAATCTATAAAAGAGTCTACCGAACCACCAAGCTCGCCCTACATAGATTTTGCCCAAGGGCGTATCCATAGACTTCAAACACTTAGTCAATTTTTAACATCTTGCTCAAAATTTTATTCTATAAGCCTTTTTTTCTATAAACAGTATCTGAACTCTAAGGCTTCGCCGGGTAAGATGTTACAGGCTGAAATTGTCAAATCAACTACAAAATTTCCACCTTTAGTATTAATACTAACAAAGTTCCTTTGAGATCTAGATTAAGAGGTTGACCCTCAAAGACCTTCCAAACCATTTTACAAATATCGAACCCTTTACCATACTCCACCAATTTTGAAAATTTTGAGCATTTAAACCATCTCATCCTAAAGCTTTGAATGGTGTCATATCAAATAAAAACACATTGTACCTTCTCTCAGCAAACACATGAATTTAATATTTCATAACCATAGCTAAAAAATCCTAGAAATCATATCATATAGACAGTGGTAATCCCTCAGCTATTTATGAACTTTGAAAAAACTTGATAGTCTTACATTTTATTGTTTCCTGATCATAGCACCAATCATCTCTATTCAAAGGAAAAAAAATTATTATGTTTTGTTTTATTCTAGTTAAAGTACGATTATCGAAGTACCTAATATTTCTGAATCCATTTTCCAACCACTCATTTAACAAATTTTGTTTCCGTAAAAGTTCTTTTTAGTCTAGTACGATTTCTATTTCAATTATCAATATAGTATTCAAGTTAACAAGGCCTTAGCTTCAATGTCTTTCAAAGGAAGCTTTAATTCTTTTCAATTTTCTACTAACCCATTTCTTTCTACCAATAAAATGCCTAAAAAAATCTTTATTCAATACACACACATCATTAATAAAAGAAGATTTTGTTTTAGTAATATTCCTTTAATACTTCAATGGATTTTTGAAGAAACCGTTGAAATCATAGTGATCTAACCATCCGGTGAAAAATCAAAATCGCTTAACCCCTTTAGATATTTGATTTTACCCCACTAGTATCAATAATAGTATATGATCTAACTTTAATATTCAAAGATGGTAAACCATGGTATTAGGACATTGGCTTTTCCACTTAAGATTAGTAGGAGATCTATCAAGTCCTTCTAAAATAATATAACGCTAAGCAAAACATGGATATTTGAAGCTCAATTCTTAATTTTTTCATGAACATGAAATTTAAAAACAATTTACAATCATTTTTAAGCATCAAAGATCCCCTATTTCTTCATACAAGGTTATATAGAATTAAAATCCTCGACAAGGATCCATAATTTGTATATAGTTTTAACAAAAAAATTTAGATAATCCCATAACTAATTTCATCTTTGGATTTGAGGGATACAATAAACAATAGACACAAAGAAGCTAATATGCAAACTTGCATGCTCTATCTTCAAACATACTAATTGGCTATGGTTATATATTACCATAACATATAAGAAATTATTTCAACAAATCCATATCCCACTTGAAAACCTTTTGGTTTTAACCTTATGAAAGTAATCAAAGCTAGGTTTCACTATTATTCGGTCTACTTTAACCTTACTGATATAGGTTTTAAGCAAAGCAACTATATCAGGCTGATATCCCTGAACATGTTGCCTTATAATTCTATGGAACTTAAGGTTCCTACAACCCTGCCAATTCCAAATAAACATATTTAATTGCATGATAAAAAAATTGGAAAAAAAAGTAGCTAAAATTTTAGGCTTCATAGTTGTTTTCTTCCATTTTTTCTCCCTTCATTAAAGGCTCTTTTTTTATCCCATGGTCATTCCTTTCAATTTCAAGATTTGCCACAATCACAAGCATTTCTTCCTAAATGGGAACCTTCTGCAACCCATTAAGCTTTACTTTTATATTTTTCATTGAAATTTTTTTCACTTCACCCATTTTATTATACCCGAAGAAGGTGGTTCTGATGAAGAAGATCTATTGTTAGGAAATGTAACTCATTTTTTCCACCTACTACACTCTTGCCATTCATAGGTTTCAAGGCCTACATGCTCAAATTGGGCCTAACCTTTTAAGGGTTGCTCACATAAGGGTCAAACCTTTCAAAATGGTCATATAAGGGCCTAACCTTTACAAAAGTGCAAAAATGAATGCCAAACCTTTCAAAATGGTCAAATAAGGGTCAAATCTTTATAAAAGTGCTCAAATAAGGCCAAAATTTTTTGAAAGTACTCAAATAAAGACTTCTCAAATGTCTCATATTAGGTCTAAAACTATGTTTTATTGTTATTTTCTTTTCTTTTCAAGCTATGTATGATTCATCTATCATGTATTTTATTAGCATTCACCTAATTTTTACTCAAACTAGGTTGAACTGTGTGAAAAGCCCTTATTTAAGCACTTTTGTAAAAGTTAGGCCTTTATATGAACAATTTTAAAAGTTTTGCCATTATATAAACAACCACTAAAAAATTGGGCCCTAATTTGAGCATTTAATCGATTTTGAATTAGGGTTTGCATTTTCATCCACCTGTACAATGGTATTTATTGATCTATCTAGTGCGGAATATAAACGATGGGTTTGGCAATGGATAGTAATATTTGTTTGCTCTTTAGACTACGTACAAGCTACAAGCTCAAAAGCCAGAAACATAATTATAGTTGTATCTGGGTCTTTACTTTACTCAACCACAACCTTAGTCTTCCACGTATCCAAAGA
Source organism: Gossypium hirsutum (assembly GCF_007990345.1). Classification (NCBI taxonomy): domain Eukaryota; kingdom Viridiplantae; phylum Streptophyta; class Magnoliopsida; order Malvales; family Malvaceae; genus Gossypium; species Gossypium hirsutum. The sequence continues at coordinate 47,060,698 of NC_053440.1, read as the reverse complement.
TTTATTTTAGGACTAAACCTATTGAAAGAATAATCTACATTGGCTTTCCTTATCAGATTATCATTGTTCATGATAGTTACATCCTCATCAAATGCCTTGTCATTAAAATTGTTATCCAAGTCAACAGTATGGTCAAATATAGTCTTACCATAAACCACTTTGTCACTTCCCTCTTTTACACCAACATTTCTCCTACCCATTCATTATGACTTCCTATTTATGACCATTCATAGACCAAACTATTTAGTGGCTATTTTTTTTCCCAATTTTTGGTTCTATTGGCATCGTCTCCTCCATAAAATTCATTTTTCATTAGATTTTAGCAACAAGCATCCTCCCTCATATGGTCATACCTACCACATTTGAAACATATGCATTTAAAGACTCATATTCAACTCATTATATTGTATCTTCAATTTGAAATTTTTATACCAATGGCTTTTTAAGATTGATACTCACCACCATACAAGTGAACCTTCCTCTAACCATATTATCTGTTGGGATTTAGTGTCCTTAGTGTAGTGATTATGTCTATGCATCTTATGTACTTGTAATTTTTCAAACAAATTGGTTTATTAAATTCCACCTTTATCTTTAATATCTATTGTATAATATCCTCAACAGTTTTTACAAGCAAAGCAAAATAAAAGCCAATATTAGCTCAATGATTATCTAATACTTAACTAATACTAAGTTGCATTATATGGTCGGATCATAATGGGAGTAGACAACTTGTATTAGTAGATAATCCAAATAAGTACGTAGTCTAATCGAAATAGAGCAAGTCAATTAAAATAATATTATGTCATCTATTAAGTCCAATTGGGGAGATACATTATCTTGGGTATCGAAGCGGATAACTCCCAGAAGATAGAGATAGATGTGACTGAATAAACTAATAATACATCGAATAGGACCCAAGTAAAATAAATCCTAAATTCGTTTATAGATTTATTCACTTATGACATTCAGAGTGTGGCTTACCTCAATCCTAAGTAAGTGGCGAACTATGTGTGTGTGGCTCGTATACTTTAATGTATTAAAACCTAAATTCAATTGGTAATAGAGTTGAAAGCTGGTATGTTGGGTATACGACTTTTACATGACATAACTTCGCTTCCAAAAGTGGAATTCATAACCCAATAAAGGGTAAATGGTATCATTTCATTGGTATTACATGATAGATAGAAAAGTAACTTACAAGAGCAAAAGCAGGAGTAAGGATACCTTCGTTATTTAAAGCCTGGTGGTGATTGATGTCCGCTGGCTATTAGTTTGTTGGTGCTGGTGTTGGATGTCTCAAGTTGGTATTTACCAACATCTTTCTCTTTTTATTATATTTCTATCAACTGGGCAAAAAAAAAAGATAGCATGTATCATTATCCATAATAAATATGTTTTCTCACTATAAACAAGAGATGGCTAGGGAATTAAATTAATTTCTTTGAATTATTATTTTAATTATTATTTTTAATTTAATAATTAAAGTTCAAAGTGGAAATTATATTAATTTAAATCATCATAGTTTCTTGAGAACAAGTTAATTAAATTAATTTACTCATAGATTCTAGTATAGTAAAGTCATCAGAACTTTAATTAGATTAGAATTTATTTAATTAGTTTAATTAATTAAATGAATAAATAATATTTTGGGCATATGAAATATATTTATTAGGTAGGATAAATTATGTGAGTTGGTTTAAAGACTAGATAACACATATAATTGATCCAATACATGACAAGGCCCTAATAAGCCTAGTTTAGAAGCAGGGGTGGCAAACCTAAGTCCAAAAGAAGGTCATTACATCTGCCTCTTATGTGCTCTCCTAGAGGAAGTTCATCTTTCTATTAAAATATTACTATTTCAGCTACACTCTGTTGAACTGAAACCTTTGTTATCTTCTCTATAAATAGATACTCAGGGTAGGTCAAAGGCAAATCACTTGAATCAATATTTTCTCAACATATAATAAGTTATTTTCCTAAATAAAATTTATATTTTGATAGAGTTCGTCTTCAGTTTGTTGTCCTTAAAAAGTTCACAATTTTTTCATTGATTTTTGAATATATCCCACACTCTAGCAAATTGATATTGAGATTAGTGGAGAAGATTGAGTAGTAAAAAGCCAAGAACGACAAAGTCCGCCTAATCCAAAAACACAACTAGTCGGTTTAAAAAAATTAAAATTCCACTATGCTTACAATCACTGTTTTCAAACCAATTTTTCCAACACTATCCATCTTGTAATCAATATTTACCACTTTACCAATCATGTATCCAATTGCATACAAAAAAAAAATTTTTACATAGCCCTTGATAAACCTTGCAAGTGAATCAAAGCAACCACATTGTTTGAATACGAGTTAGTAGTTGCGAAATAATCCATCCACAACTAAATTGTGAGGTATTGCTCGTAAACCATGTTGGATTTGGTGCCCTAAGTATAATATATTCGTTTGTAAACTTGAATTTTTTTTCAAACAGATTGATTAATAACATAAATTTATTGATTACATTAATATGGTTTTTGCAAGCAAAGCAAAATGGAAGCAAATGTTGTTCATTCATTATCTAATGTTTAAACTAATACACTCCTAAACATGCCCTTAGTCTAATTGAAAATGAGCAAGCCAATTGAAAGACTAATATGTCATCTATTAAGACAAGTTGGGGAGATTCTTCATCAGAGCAAATGACTCTTAAAAAAAAGAGACATAGATGTGACTGACTGGATTTACAGTACATTAGACAGGACCTAATATGAATAGATCTTAAATCCGTTTATGGATTTATTCAATTGTAAAGTTCATAGTTTGGCATACCTAAATCCTAAGTAGATGACGGACTATGTATGCGTGACTCGTACACTTTTATGTAAGTAAAAGGTTGAGTATGAATAGATAAGAAACCGAAAGCTAGTGCATTGGGTGTAAGACTTTTGCAGTATGTAGCATCATTCACAATAGTGGAATTCATAGCTCGAGACGTGGGTAAATGATATCCTCTCATTGGTATTACATGGTTGATGAAAAGTAAATGTGGCCACGGGTCATTCGTCTTTGTGATGAATGACTTGATTACTATTTGATAGTAATAGACTTTTCATGAAGAGTAATGGTTACCAAGAGATAAAATAGGATTAAATTGGGAGAGTGAATATTATCCTAAAGAGATTAAAGATATCATATGAGGGTAACACACTTATGATAAGGTCATTGGACGAGCACTAAGTAGATGCTTTCGAAATGGTATATTGTTAGGGAGAGCTTAGTCATGATACTATAGTGGAATGACTTCATGACTAAATGAGTTTATAATTAAGAATCAAAAAGTCGAAACTTAATTATAAATTATTTGAACCCTAATTGCATATGCCCAATCAATTCCTCCGCTAGCTCATCTAAACCAGAAATGAATTGCGTCTTTGAATCAAAATGAACGGAATGAATAGAAACAAAGAATGGGAAACATTCAGGAATGATTATGGTTTTCTCCGAAATGGAGAAACGGAATCATTTGGAAAATAATGTGGTTTTCTCAAAATAGAAATGAAAATGAGAAATGATTCATTTGCAAATGTAGATAAATTACGAGTTGTCATCCACCCTACTCCCACTCTAAGTAGGAAGTTGTTTTTTTAGTTGAAATAAACCTCTACAATTCAACAAGGGTTCTACCTTCTCTTCCTATAAATAGATGGCACTGGTAGGGCTATTAACACAACTTTAAGAGATTGTTACTCTGTCGAAAAATAAAGAGAATTTATTCTCAACTATTAAATATATTTTTCCAGAATAACAATTCTCCTGATTTCTATTAAAGAATAGAGAATTTTTGTTTTCAACCCAAAAGGAAAAGAACTTTTTTCTAGTTTTGTGTTTAGATTCAATTGGTTTAAGCCCACACTCAAAACTATTTGTGAAACGATAATAGTGTAAAAGAACGTTTGGTTGAAAGCTGGAAAACATCAAGGATCCGCTTATCTGAAAACACAGGTACGATTTCGGTGTAAGGTTTATTGCTATAAATATCACAAACTGGGTTGCTTTTCAAAATTTTAATTTTTCGTTGTGCAAGATAACCGTTTTCAACCCAATTTTTTTTTCAAAACCACCCAAGGGTCTTCAACAAATAGCTTGGTCTAATCATCTAATAATTGAAATTTCACCATAAAGTAATCATCTTCTAGGTCATTAATTGAAAGGGTTATGAAGGCTTCTACAAAGCATACTTTTTATTCAGCAATGTGCAAAATCTGATTTTTCTCTCCAACAATCTTGATTAATGTTTCCTACATATTTTGATCTAAAATACAATGAATCGTATCAAGGAATTTTATTGAAGGCATTCCATAAACAAAATCAATCACATCAATCCCCTTCTAATAATTCAATATAATCACCTTCCAAAATACTCATCTCTATATCGACTCCATCTAGAGGATCATCCTCTTGTATTATAATTATTTTGTAGACCTATCAGCATTAAAAGTTACCTATGGGTTACTTTGTTTGTCACAGCCTTCAATAAAGAAAGAATTATTTTCTCATCTTTTTTTTATAATTGTTTAATTTATGTTAAAATAAATGCACCCAATTTCTTGTTTCTTGTTAAATGTTATTTTGAGTTTTTTTTCCAATCAAAATCTAAAAATTATTATATAGAATATAGATTCCTAGCTAATAGCTATCGCTTTTTATCAAATTTCTTAGTATGCACACAAAAAGATTCTATTAAAAAATATCAAAAAAATGTGGAATTTAAGTTTTTGTATTTGAAAGTGAAAATTTTGTTTTGCTAGAATTTTGTGTGTGTAAATCCAAGTTGTCTCAAATTATATTGGATTTGAGACTAATTCTAGTAGAGCTAGTAGTATTTAAAGTAAAACATTCCCAACAAGTTCACTTTCCAAAGTTCAAACTTTAATTCTCACTGGCTACCACCTCAAACGACAACCTATTGACGAAAGTTTCTTTCTAATGTGGTTGATTCGACCATTGTACTTCAACAATTTTTCTAATGTGCTACATTACTTTCAAAATGTCAATTTTGGTACATGAACTTAATTTTACCTACCAAAGTGGTACCTCCCTCTAATGGTGTTAATTTTTTTCCTAAGAGTGTAAAAAGTCCTCGAACTTACCAAAAAAACAATTAAGACCCTCTTTTTCACTCAATTAAGTACTTAAACTACCAAAATGAATCAAAGAGGCCCTTTAATTATTAACTTTAACAATTGACCATTAAAGTTAACTATTTGTTTTTATTTTCTTTTTTGAGTTATCACCTCCACGTTACAAGTCGTGGTTGTGACACATGTCGTAAAATGAAAAAAATTTGGTTTTTAATAAAAGTGTTAAATAATATTTAAAAATAAAGAGTATAAAAATTTATAAAAATTAATAGAAAATATAAAAACGTAGAAAAAAATATTTAAAAAATTTATAAAAATATAGAAACATTATAAAAATTATATATATAAATAAAGAAAAAAATTTAAAAATAAAACATCGTAGTAATTATAAGAAATAAAAATTATGATTTAATCATCACAAACATACAAAAAAATAGTGGCATCGTCTAAATGGCCCATGATCTCCCCATCCATGACCCTTTTTTAAAGGCCTTATTGTAACACCCCTCGCCTAACCCGTTCGTCAAGTCCAAGCTACAGATGCTACATTCGTTACCGGAGAAACTACAACCAATTTTCAGTAAAATATTCATATGCATATGTAATTCAATGCCAAACATATTCATTTATGGTTAAACAATAAAAAATCGAGTCTTAATCAAGCTTATAAAAGCTCTTTTGTTGACTCGGGCGTAAATTAGAACTAAATTGCAAAGTTTTAAAATTTCAGGGTCGACGTCTTAACACCATCACTTCACTAAGTCAGGCCACTCGCCATTGCGATGCACTTACTGTCGGCCGATGTTGTGACGAGAAAAATTATTTGTCGGGATGTGAACTCTGTTTTTTGGAAAAAAAAATAAGCCTTTTGGTACCTATTTCAAGCTTTCCACCAAATATACCAATTTATGCACAAAACATTTACTTTACCTGATTTAAAACATGCCAAAATCATATCAAATAAGCTTAATACACATATTCAACTTTTCAACAAGTCATTCATTACTTAAACATCAATTAAACTTAAACATTTTAATGTCTTTAGGGCATACCAACTAATCATCCAAACATCAAACTTTACTTATCCTTTAACATCTTGAAACATACCTTTTCATTTCATTTATACACACTTTGGAAAATTATGCACATCAATCGCATATAAGCCTCAAAATATAACCATCAACTATCCAAATTAGACTACATTTCTTTATCAAACATCATTTAAGCATATTTGATCCCAAGTGTTCCATTCAACCATGTCAATCATGTTTAACCTAACTCACATTTGCATACATACACAATTCAACATCAAAATTTCCATGATTTTAACCATGAACTAAGTAGCCATCCATTTAACACATAAACATGTAAATCAACATAACATTCATATCCACTATTATGGTGCATATTTCAACTTAACCACATCATAACATTCCATATGACATTCTTATTACTATAGATCACCACATCATTAAAACATGTATTGCATATATTATCATCTTCATATATATAATAGAACATCAGACGATTTTAAGTTACCAAACTTATCCAGATACTTTTTTCATTAAGGTATATACCAAAAACACAAATATAGATGCCACAAGGTGATGATCTAAAAGGGAATGGGAAAAACAAATAGGGTAAACATATATGATCTTTAGTAAGTTCATAGGTATTAAACAAAAACTTACCTTACCATACCATCAAATATAATATGCTACAATAATTTGGAATAATTAGCTAGACATGGCAAAACACAACATCAACCAAGTGAGTTTAACATATAATCAAACCATATGATATCTCAAACATATATCAATCCAATTCCTTTTAAAATCAACATTTCAATATCATGGTCATGTTCAATTCAACATTTATCCATTCAAAACATCAAAATCATATCATTTCATTTTAATTTTTCATTTTACATTAACCACTTAACTTGATGAACTCTAGTAAATAGCCTCGGATACACAGGTATCTCTAATACACTAATTGCTCGTCAGAGCTGAATATATATATTCGTGTCAGGGTACTAGTCCAAGCTAAACCAATGACACATATGATTGCTTGTCTAAATTGAATATAAACATGCCATGTAACATCTCACTCAGTAAAGCCCTAGTGTTCGGGTGTTGTTTTTAACAGTAAGAATTCCAGAATAAGTTTCAAATAAGTAAGATTTAGATTTATTTAAGAAACTAATGTTTATGGGTACACCCCTAGGTAAAGCCCTCAAAGTTAAAAATATTGTTTATAAGAATAAGGTTTAAGAATTAGTTTTAAGTGCCCAATTTTAGGATTTGATTAAGTGTAAGTTACTTTTTAAGTGCACCAATGAGGTCTTGGCCTAGTGGATTTTAAAAGAACGAAGCTTATGGCTAACTTCGAAGAAAGGTAAGTATGTTGAATCAAGGAATAATGGTAAGATTGTATATACATATATATATGAATATAGTGCAGTCATGAAGAAGAGCGATTGGCGAAGTAGAGTTCGTCCAAAAGTGGTGGTTACCCAAAGGATGGTTATGAGGTATCAATCCACACCAGAGGCATGCTTCGCTCCATAACCAATGTGGTCATGTACCAGTTAATTTGTAAGGTAAGTCAGTTGGGAACTAACCAAATGTGAACTAGAAGAGTTAAAGGCTAAAAAAACCGGATAAGTTTCTTAAAAGTAACGGATTTTGGATAGGACAACTCAATATTAATGTGACGTTTACCAAGTTTCCATAGAGACTTTGGTTAAGTTAAAAGGACACTTGGGTTAAGTTAAGGGGGGTTATCTTTCTTCTTAAGAACTAGGGCTAAAGGTAGATAGAAATGCCTCCTGAAGATAAGTTTGAAAGCTTGATTTGTACTAGTAATTTCCCTTCCATTAAGGTATATTCCCCGATTATACTTGTTAAAGGAACACATATATGTTAGTATACTTGAAGAAATAAGGCGTAGTGATGTGTTAGGGTTTAAAGTGATGATAAAGGTTACGAGAATGGGTTCTAACAAAATGTCTCTATTCATTGAGAGTAGAGGAGGTTGTAGCATCTGGTTGCATGATGAATCTGGAGCCCAAACTGTTGATTTCACAAGGAAAGGCTAGATCTGAAGTTTCAATTGCCTTCAAGGTTATCGGTGATTCCCTAAATCGACTCTTGTATGTATAAAGTATGTTTTAGAAACTTCTATAAAATGTAACAAACTATGAAACTGAAGCAAAGAAAGTAAAATGTGATGATTCTGATGGGTAATGTAAGAAGTGTGGACAAGAGAGCAAGTATTGCATGAAATCTGATGATCTGGGTATAAAATATGAATTTGAATGATACGCATGTGTATATGTGTCTGGAAGCATCAATAAGTCTGGTGTGAATGAGTCAATGTATAATGTGTTTGTGTCTGTCTCCGCGGATTCATCTAAAAGGGTCCGTCGGGACTAAAAACATGAAACTCTAAAATGATAAGTGCATGGCCATGGCACCTCTGTGAAATGACCATATCATGTAAGACTATAACTGACTGTGGCATCATATGGAAAACTTAAAGGACGGTTATTACCAAGTGTAATTCTCTATGTGTCTCGGGATAATGAGGAGCAAACCTCACAAAATGTAAGTCTAGACGAATTCCTACTGTCTAAAACACCAACAAGGAAGCCTTTGTGGTTATCTCTGTGAGAGGAACCCCTTTGTGGAAAAAATTTGGACAGGAAAGCCTTTGTGGTAAGTACTATATGAAAAGGAAAGATTTTGTGGCAAAACTTTGGGCAAGAAAGCCTTTATGGTAAGTACTATATGAAAAGAAAAGCCTTTGTGGCAAAACTCTGGACAGGAAAGCCTTTGTGGTGAGCATTGAATGTTAAGGAATGCCTCTGTGGCAAAACTTTGGGCAAGAAAAGCCTTCGTGGCAATTTCTATTAAAAGGAACGCCTTTATGGCGAACCTCTTAAAAGGTTGCCTCTGTGGCAAAACTCTAAAAAGGAATGCTTAAAGAGGTTGTGAGCTGTGAACCATAAGGTTGGTAGGCTCATCAACAACAAACTATCCCTTACCAACTTAGGATGGTCACTGTTGATTGTGATGACTATAGCCAACTTCGGGTTTGAGATGGGTTGGTTTTAGATTGCGTTCATCATTGAATATTGCACTTGCTTATGCTCGGGCTGACTGATTTTGAATTCGATGGCTACTCAATGTTGTTTCCCTTAAGATAACTGAATACTCTTTGTTGGGATAAAAGAATTCTAATTTGTTGGCCTTAAACAAATGTATATACTGTGGATCCTTGTCCAACTAATGGTGTTGGATATGTTGTGAAGAAAAATTCTTAACATTTTTGCCAGAGTTCGATCCAATTTTTTTGTTCATGACCCCTATTCCCTTTTAGGCCAACCCATCATGTCATCATTCTAAAATTTCTTTAGGTCCTTCAACTCCCTTGGGATAGATTAATACATGTCGAATTGGCGCAATATCCAATCAATGTGTTTCTATTCAATGATGTAGAAGTATATAATGCCCATGTACACGTTACCCAATATCTGCAACTCTTTAGTTATGCCCCTTAAGAGTATGACCTAAATGTTGTCAACTTAGTAAGGTGTCCATTGTAAACTACAAAAAAAAAGTATTTTAAGTTAACAAAACATTAAATGGTGATAACAATCAATTCAATTAAGTTAACTAACCTCTTGAGTTTTATATCTGTCAATGAAAATTCGGATCTATGTAAATTCTCAATAATACGCTATGTGATCTAGATTGGTCTTAAATATACAAATATGTTAACTAATTTATTAGACATATTGTAAAAACTTATAACTCAAAATTTATTCTAGAAGTTAAATATATTTTTACCTTCTCACCAACAGAAAAGATAATGGAAGAGAATGGATTAACGTTATAAATGGAAACAATCATTTAATTGATGTATTTTTTTATTAGTCGTATTGTTAAGAGCCTAACATAAGAATGTCAACACTGTGAACCTTTAGTTATATGTACGGCCACGAGTAATCTCTTCCAACAATGATAGATCTTTAAGCGGTAGAGATATTCAAACTTACCTTTCATAAAAAATTCATCAATGACATTCAATATGTATGCTCTAACATACTGCTCGAACTTTTTTATTGCTGGCATCTTCCATTGGTGTATGTTCAACCAATCTATACAACCAAGTCAATTTTACTCGACCACTCTTTAAATCTTTCTTGTTGTTGAGATGATGGTCGAATAACCTTCTCTTCTTTGGCTAAAGCTAGAATTCAACAACCTTGGTGACAATGTCTCATTTAATTGGAAGATCTATGATTAGGGCTACATATTCCAAAGTTATTGTCATTTTTTTTTGTAGGGAAAGTGGAAGGCAAGAGTCTCTAGTCTCCACATTTCCACCAATGCCATGAGCAATGGCGATTACAATGGAATAGGAGGTATTTCAGCCACCTTAAAAAAGCTCGCTACATCTAGACAACCTTTAAGTTAAACAACTTCTTCGACCAGCATTGGATAATTTAAGTTACTCTGAATCTAAAGGTTTTGTTCCTTAACCTAGTAAGTAAATAAAAGAAAACAAATCAATGTTCTAAAATCAATAAAAATAAAATGTAATATAAATGGCAAATAAATTAGGGAAAACTACCAAAATAGTAACTTTTGTTTGCCTCGGTTATATTTTAGCCACTTATATTTGAAATGTTACGCTTTAGTCACTTACGTTATCATTTTGTTACGCAATGGTCACTCTACCGTTAAGATCTATTACCTCCCAAATGGCATTTCGACGTGACAATTAAAATGAGTTTAAACGCCAATGTGGATGTCCAATTAGGATGAGAAAAGTTAAAATTTTTTTTATGAAAATAGAATATAAAATTTTGCCGTAAAACCCAATTTTCTCCAGTTTAAAAAGAAGCAACAGTTGGGTCTTTTTTCTTACCATCAGAGAAGAAAATAGCAAAACACTAGAGAAGAAGAAGAAGAAATAGACGCACCAACCTCTATACATGCTTGCTATTGTGGTTGCCCACAATACACTAATAAATATAGATTAAGCATGTCCTTTTTGTCTGTCATATGTGCAGAAAAACATGAAAACGAGGACCACCTTTTTGCAAAAATAAACCATAATATTTGAACTCAAAACCCTTTTAAAGAACAAAAAACCCATTACTTATTGTAATCCATGCTTGGACCCTCCATTGAACTGATCTTTTGCTTCTCCATTTTGAAAAAAAAATCCAACCAATTGATAGAGCACTCAATTTGATTTCTATTGTTTCAATTCAATAAAGATGACTATGAAAATGGATGATTTTTTCAGTCAAAATGGAAACGAAAACTAAAAGAAAAGAGACCAAAGGTTTTTTTTTTCAGTTTAAGGATTAATCTGATGCATTGGTTTTGATTATTTCAAGAAACCAAATTAATATTTTTCTTTAATTAATTTAGAAATTCAATTAATTAAATTTATTTAATTAAAAAAATTATTTATTTATATAGCTGGACATTCACGTTGGCATTTAAAACCCATTTAACTATCACGTTAGATTGTCGTTTGGGAGGTAACAGATCTTAACGGCAGAGTGACCATTTGTAATAAAACGATAATGTGACTAAAACGTAATATTTCAAACATAAGTGACTAAAATAATATCTGAGTCAAACAAAAGTTACTATTTTAATAGTTTACCCAATAAATTAATACTTGCTTAAGTAATAAATTAATAAAAAAAAGTTACCATATCAATGCTACAAGAGCTATACGGTTCACTTTCTTCATCAGAGCCATATTAGAATACCAAAGATTGAATTTACGGTGAAAAGAAAGGTTATGGAGAGTGTTTTTTTTTCTAAAGAAGTGGACAATTATAGCAGGCAATTTCAATTAACAGTAAAAAATAATTTATACCTAAACTCCACATTAATAAATATCGAGATTCATACAAAGTATTTATTATGGTTAAGTTTACGGTAATTATTGAAAACTTAAATTCTTAAAGACCTCGACGTGGATAGGTATTAAGTTATATACACTGCATTTATCAGGGTTAGATTAAAGTCAAATAGAAATTATTCAAAACTTAAAACTCTTTTTTGTGTCAAGGTAGGCTACTTACTACATAATTTCATTGCAATGTTGGGAACTTTGCTTGTAAAATTAAATTATTTTTTTATAAGAATTAAAATATAATTTTATAATTTTATTAATTTATAATGTCTATTATTTTTAAATAATTAAATCAAAATTTTATCATTTTTAAGATGCATAAATACAATTTTATCTTTTATTGAATTAAAATTTTATCAAATTTAGAAAGTCAAAATTGAAGTTTTATATTTTAGAGTGATCCTTGGTGTCAAGATAATCTTAAAAAAACATGTTTTAAAAAGTAATGTATAATATAAAAGTTAAAAGAAAAAAACCGATTAGGTGAAACATGATAAGGGAGGCCATGGCAAGTCCCATTGAAATTCCACGTGCAGATAAATATGGCTACTCATTTACTTTAATAAAGAAGAAACGACAAGTAAGTAATTATACATGCAGAGTGAAGGAATCCCAAGAAAGAATTGGGAGTTTGGCATGTTAGGTTAGTAAAGCAAGACAAAAAAGCATGGCATGGCATAGCATAGCATAGCATAGCAGAGCATAGGGCCAGGGGACAGGCATTCAAGACTATCAAGTATATAGGATAGTTTCTAGGGAAGCAAACCTTCTTAGGGATTTACAGATATATTCCAAACAGATCTCTGCTCTGGTTTTTTTTTTTTATAAGAAACAGCTAAGCGAGCTGACATGCTCTGAATTTTACAATAAGAAAAAGAGCTTTTCACCCCTCTTGTTGTTTCTTTATATGTTAGTAAGGCATGAAAATCATCAGAACAAAATAAATGCTTTTAAAAGGTGGGCAAGGACCAAGGGGTAGGGAAAAGGCAAAGATGAGCTTTTGCTTTTTCTCCAAAAAAATTCCCTCCCTTTTTTCCCTTTAATGCTAAACTTGGGAGAGCAGGAGATTATTTTGGAAGAACCCAATTCAATCAAATAATTATTTTTACAACTTATTTTTAGGGTAAATATTTATTATTTTAAATTTAAAAATGTGTGGCGTTTTTGCAAGAATTATCCATTTTCTTTCCTTCAAGAAACGGAGCCCAACCGCTTTGATTGTGTTAGAAGATTGAAGTTTTGCATCAAACACAAATTAGATGTGATTATTATTATAGGTTTAAGTCTATATGTAAATTTTATTCTAATTTAAATTTGAATATATTTTATTTTTTAAAATGAATATATCTTAATTTCAATCTATTATATTTTATATTAAATTAATTTTAATTCTAACTTATCTGATTTATATTATGCTTAAGAAATGAAGTTGAGCCTGTTAATTTAGAGATACCTTTCCGTGGTCTCTACTTTAATTCAATTGAACTCTTAGGGCCTGAGACAAACAAATGGGCCAAGTATTGTTTTAAAACACTCAAAGAAAATATTTACCCATTTATCTTCCTCATCTTGTAAATTCCCATATTAAAAACACTCAAGAAAATATCAAAGTGTGAAATCAACGAGTTCTGATTTTATTTGGTTTGCACAAAAATATCCATTCATATTGAAGAAAACACCCATTTAAGCCGAAGAAATCCCTACACATTTTCTTAAATGTAGAAACGAAATTGCATACCATTCATCGAGTTAGCGCTAATTGCATGTTCGGATGTAACGCCAGTTGCAATTTGCCATATTTGTTGACATCATTCTGATTGAAAATTTTGGACTTTATATATATATCTTAGAGATTTTTTGCAAAAATTTATTGAATTGGACCATGTTGAATTCAAGTCAAGAAATGACTTTTTTTAAGACTTTTAATCTGATAAGTTTTCCTTAATTGAAAAGGTTCAATTTCCAAAAAGTTATTCCTAGAAGAGCTCTATTGTTTATTTCATATGAAGACCTACTCAAGTTAATTTTAAGGATATTTTTTTATGCCTCTCTCCAAGCTGCACGTATCTCGGTTATGCTAAAAAATGTTATTATGTCAACTATCACAAATTGCACCATGCAAGTTTTTTGGAATAGGGTGTCAACTCAAAAATTTAAGTCTGCTAGAGGAATTCGTCAAAGATGCCCTTTATCTCCTTATCTTTTCGTGTTGTGTATGGAATGACTTGGTCAAAACATTAATTTTGCCATCGCTACCAACAAGTGGAGCATCGTTCAGTTATCTCGCAATGGTCAAGGCTTATCACACATTTTCTTTGCATATGATCTGGTTATTTTCAGTAAGGCGAATATGAAGCAAGCCCGGTTACATAAAGAAATTTTTGAGCGCTTTTGTGCTTTCTCTGGTTATAGGATCAATGCTCAAAAAATGAATATTTACTTTTCTAGCAGAATCAATAAGCAATTTGCTTGGTTTTCAAAAAGTATAGAATCTTGGATACTATTTGGGCGTCCCTTTGTTGCATGAAAAGGTCATTGATAGCACTTTGAGATTCGTAGTGGAAAAGGTTCGTACTAAATTGCAGAGTTGGGATGTCAAACAACTTTCTTTAGCTGGCAGGGCTATCTTGACACAAGCGGTCCTTTTATCAATCCCTAGTTACTTTAAGCAATCCATGATGAGGCATTTGTTAGGAGATTGAGCGCACGGTACGATAGTTTATTCGGGGTACTCAAATGGTAGGAAAAAGATGTCTCTTGTTGGGCGGGATTCAATCTGTTAACCCCGAGCCTATAGAGGTCTTGGGCTTAGACAATTGTGGGACCAAAACACTTTCTTTTTTTTTTTATGAAACTTGGTTACAATATAGTTTCAAAGGAGAGTACCTTATGGGTTTGGGTTCTTTGCTCTAAATATGGCATGAAGGAAAGTTTGTCTGAGAGTATTATGTAAGAAATATGTTCATTTCTTTGGAAAGCTCTCTCCTCTAACGTATAGTCTTTACTCCGTGAAAATTTAGCATGGTCTGTGGGAAATGGGAATAACATTCGGTGTTGGGAGGATTCTTGGGTTCCAGGCATAGGGCCTTTGATTAAACAAATTCTTTCTAATGTTAATATTGGTCCTAATTGTCTTCTTAGTGATATGGTGACAAATAATGGTATGTGGTATTTAAACCTCTTTTGCATTTGGATTTTAGAAGATGTGGTAAGGCTAATTATGGGCATTCCCCTTTCCCATCCTACAGTGGGGCTGGATAAGATTATTTGGATGTGTACTTCAGCAAGGGTTTTCTCTATTAAAACTGTTTATTTCAAATTTTTATACTCTAAATCTTTATGCCTTAAATTGAAAATGATTTTTATATAGGGGAGCTTAAATTGAAAATGACTTTTATTGAGAAGGAGCAATCTATTCAAAAAAAATTTACAAAATGTTTGTTATATCAAAACGGGGGAGATTGTTAAACTAAATCTTATTGGATCATATGTTTTGATATAACAATTAAAGTGTTTTTGAATAAAAAGTAAAGTTGAGCAATTTGATAAAATCAAGTTGAAAAAGTTTAAATTGAGTCAAACATTTTCAAATATGTTTTAACCTTTTTCAAACAAGTTAGAATTGCTCTAGGACAAAAAAATATCAATACTTTTTGTCTAAGTATTGATATTTTACAAGCTATCGATACCCCTCTGATAATCGATGCCAAATTGACATTATTCCATTTTCAAACCCTGGTAGGTATCAATCTAGTATCGATACTTTTCTTATGGTATCGATATATTTCCTAAGGTATCGATATTCCTGCTCCAACAGTCACTGAAATATGCATTAATTACAAAAAATATCGATACTTTTTTAGTAGGTACTGATACTCGTTGTTGCAGGTGCAGTTAATGACCTAGTATTTCATCCCCAATGATTATATTTACTTCCACAACAACCACAACGGTTGGAAACCAATTAGATGGTATAAATACCATCTTTCAAAGGTCTAGCAACAAGAAGAGCAATGTGCAAAGCTTAAAGATAAATCAAAACAACCTAAAGCTTAATTCTTTCATACATTTTCTTGTAGACACTTGTGAGCTTTCATTGTATTCATTTAGATCAAGTGTTCTTCTTTGCATTTGTGTTTGATTGGCAAACATCTTGATCTTGTAAGGATTGTTTTCTTTGTTTGCTTATTTGTATCTCTTTTGAGAGAGGGTTTATTCTTAAGGTTTTGGTAGAAACCTTAAGGGAGTTGTATATTAAGATTTTGGGATATAAGTCTAAAGAGAGATTGTAAGGTTAAACCTTATCCTCAAAGGTTGTCAAATTAGTGAATTTGGGAAAATCCTTAGTTGTGGAAAGCTAAGGTAGTAGAATAGACAATTGGGGCCAAACCACTATAAATCCTTGTGTTCTTCGTTGCACAATTTTTGTTGCTTCCACTACAACTTCTCAAAGGCCGATTCAACCTCCCTATCGTCGATATCGTGTTGATACAATAGACCAATCCAAGACATTAATACTGTAACACCCCGACCCGTGTCCGTCACCGGATTAGAGTTACGAGGCATTACCGATCAAAACCCGACTCAAATTTTTTTTAATTCAACCACGAAATTTCATTCCATATATATATATATATATTATCACATAACCAATTAAAATCAAACATGCATCTTTAATCAAGTTTCATATACTAACCATGTTTCAACAATTCATCCATATCATTATCATTTACCTAATCAAAATTTAATATCATAAATCAAACATTTATCCAAGCATTTATTTCATTTCAATTTACTAAATATAGTACATATTACAAACATAGGTAATCTACCCTGTTTGGACAGCTTTTATACATCAAAAATTGAGCAGCATATATATATATACAAAATTGGACAGCATTTATACACCAAAATTTGACAGCATGTATATACAAAATTGGACAACATTTATTCACCAAAATTAGGCAGCATATATATACTAATTTGGACAGCACTTATACACAAAATTTGACAGCATGTATATGCAAAATTGGACAGCATTTATTCACCAAAATTGGGTAGCACACATATACCAATTTGGACAGCACTTATACACAAAATTTGATAGCATGTATATGCAAAATTGGACAGCATTTATTCACCAAAATTGGGCAGCGTACATATACCAATTTGGACAGCACTTATACACAAAATTTGACAGCATGTATATGTAAAATTGGACAGCATTTATTCACCAAAATTGGGCAGCATACATATACCAATTTGGACAGCACTTATACACAAAATTTGACAGCATGTATATGCAAAATTGGACAGCATTTATTCACCAAAATTTGACAGCATGTGTATACAAAATTGGACAGCATTTATTCACCAAAATTGGGCAGCATACATATACCAATTTGGACAGTACTTATACACAAAATTTGACAGCATGTATATGCAAAATTGGGCAGCATTTATTCACCAAAATTAGGCAGCATAATTACCACAAATTGGGCAGCATTTAAGCATAAAAATTTCATGAACATGTACCACATTTTAGACCATTAAAGCATATGCATTAATACCGAATTCAAACCAAAAGAGATAAGCCATTTTAGCATGGCTTTTAGATACATATACACATTAGTTCCAAAATCAATATTTTAACTATACTATACATGCCATATATTTGAGAACGATTTAGCAAAATACCAAAAGAAAATATCGATAGTGTGACGAGCTTAGCTGACGATCCCCGAACACGTAGCGATCACCAAAATCTATACATCAAAACAATTATCCAACACATTGTAAGCTAATTTAGCTTAGTAGGTTATAAGCAAATATACTCTACTATTTAAACCGATATCTCAAATAATATTCAACCAATTCATACTACTAAATCATCTTACATTTAGCCTACCATATCATAAAATACTTATTCACTTATTACTATGATTTAACTAAAATCAATATAATTACACAACCTTAAACATTTCTTCAAATTTAATCACAAGACCAAATACATTATGCATTTCCTCATCATGTATTATAAAGAATCATATTATATATATATGATTCCAAATATAATCACCACATAGGTTTAATTCCTACAAAGCTTAACCTTAAAATACAACCATAATGGTTATTACTCAAGAATTCCAAGTATTTACTCATTTTAATAATCATGATTTCTCAATAAGACAATTACTCAATACTAATAGTTATTCGAAAATATTTAATAAGTTTGCACACTTAGTGCTCAATAATCAAACTCACACACTTAGTGCTTTACCATTAAACTCGCACACTTAGTGTTTTACAATTAAACTCGCAACTTAGTGCCTCACAATTAAATTCGCACACTTAGTGTCGAAAATCAACAACTCAATACATCTTATTTCAATAATTTTATCACTACATGTATATATATATATACCATTCAATTCAGCATAATTACTCAGATACTAAGCTGATTTTAAAACGATACAATTATATATGTGCTTAATAACTTACCTCCGATGTCGTCGACTAATAGATCGGCTACTCAACTACTTTCGATTTCCCCCGATCTAAATCCGATTTCTTGGTTTCTTGATCTAAACATATTCAAATAAATCTCATTTAAAACACATAAATGGGCAAATTATATTTTTACCCCTAATAATTCACATTTTCACAATTTAGTTCTTATTGCACAAAACACAAAATACACAAAATTTGGCCACACTCCCTAAGGGCCGAATCTTCCTAGTACCCATATAAGTCCATACATTTCATGTATTTCACATTTTAGTCCTTCAAAAATTTATTTTTTTGTAATTTAGCCCTAATTACTCAAAATCACCAAAAAATCCAATACAAAACATATTAATCTTTAACATATCTTTCATTTTTTATCAACAACTATCAAAAAGCTCAAGCACTCATCAATGGCAAAACACAAAATCATCATCAATTCACAAAATTAATACATGAGTTTTTAAGTATTCAAAGCAACGATCACAAAAACGTAAAAATTATCAAAAATTAAAATCAAACTAACCTTGAATTGAAATCCCTAAGATGGCCGAATGCTAAAGCTTGAAGAACAAAGTTTCTTTCTCTTGTTTTCGGTGGAAAAAGGTGAAGAAAATGACTTTATTTTATAATATTTATGATATAATATACATTATTATTCTTTTACTATTTTAACCTTTGTAAAATAATATTTAAAACATATAATACATGGCTTTTTAGCCATCTTGCCGTCCACTATATTTTAAATGGGTTTACTGCCCTTTAAGGACTTCAAGTTAAAAAGCCATTACCAAATAGGTGCTTTACACTTTAAGTATCAACTTTTACATTTTATGAAATTTAGTACTTTTATCAAATTAAACACAAAAACGGCCAAATAAATTTACGAAATTTTCACACAATCAAATTCAAATATCACAGATACAAAAAAAAATATTAAAATATTTTTTGGACTCGAATTTGTGGTCTCGAAACCACTATTCCGATTACGGTCAAAATTGGGCTGTTACAAATACAATGAGAATTTATGAACTCATTAGATCGTTCAAACCATCAAGATGAATATTAAAGAGACTAAGAAGAGTACGGGCAAAGTAAAGAAGAACATTAGATTGCAAGTTGTATCACTAGTTGCAAGTAGGGGTGAAACTACCATAAAGGATCTGCAGGAGCAGTTGGCCTATCTCTCTAAAAATTTCTACAGGGCATTTAAAAATTTGGCCAAGAAAAGCATAAGGTTGGAATCACAACTCCATCAAGGTAAAAGGCAAGGTAGTAACAACTAGTGAAAAATCATCCAATGAGAAAATGAAAGGGATTTAGTGTCACGAGTGCTAGAGTTTCAGACATATTCAAGCTAAATGTGCTAATAAATTTTTAAAAAAAAAAGTCTCTCTTTGTAACTTGGAGTGATGAAGACTCATTAAATGGAATAAAAGATAAGGAGCACCTAAGTAATTATGTGGCCTTTAAATCCCAAATAGTAGCATAAGTCTCAACTGATTCAAATAATTTGAGTGATAGTGATACTGGTTTTACTATGAATTTATGGAAACCTATAAAACCATATTGGACAAGTGGGATCAAGCGTGCAAGATTAATAAGAGATTGAATGATGAGAACTCCATTCTAAAATAGGAGAACCAGAAGCTTGCTAAAAAAAATTTAAGAGAAAGATTCTCTCCTGAATAGTAAGACAACCTAACTTGAAACCATGATGAAGGAATTGACTACTGCCTAGTCTATTCTAAAGAGGCTAAGAGTAAGCAGTAAAAAGTTAGATGAGATCCTTGCTATTGGAAAGAGAACTTGGTAAAGGTGGATCAGGGCATGTAGACAAATGAGACAAAACAACTAACCAATAGCCTATGTTAAAGCAAAGCAGAACAAGCAAAATGTTTCAAGAAGCATAGATATTATCTACTCTAAGAATAATTACATGAACAATTACAAAATTGCGTGTCATATTTTATGGTACCCTAAGTCATATTGGGCCAAGGTGTTATAGGTTCTTGAAGGATTTAAGGAGAAAGTAAACAGCTGCAGCTTAAGGCAGAAGCAAAAGCTTGTTTAGAGGGAGAAAGCATAAAAAATGTCATATGTGTGTGTGCGTGTGTGTGCGTGCGTGCGCGTGCGCGTGCGCTCGTGTAGATAGATAGATACACACACAGAAAGACCTAAGGTACTTAGAAAATAAGGAACTAACTTTTCTTTTGTTACATTAATCTAAAATACTCAAATTCAGAATAAATGACTCCCAAAATATAAGGCTTAATAAATACATTATTAGGCTTGTATATAATTAAAATTAAGTCTTAAAATTAAACCCAATATAATTTAGAAGCTTATCAAAAGTAAAAAAAACTCGCCATTCCCAAATTTGATTGTACAAAAAGTTATATTTGTGTTGTCTTCAATAAAAAAATCATAACTTGAACTTTTGAACTCAAAATAAGACAACGCAAAGTGCATTGTTACTGGTTATCGAATCCACCAATTTAAATATCTAACTCCCTAAAATAGAATTAAAATTGTAGAAAAATTAGTAGGATTGAATCCCACAAAGACTTAGCAAATTAGACTCAACGTATTCAAACACTAGTGTTTTCATGGGCATAGTCATGCGTAATACTTTTGCCATGTTGTAAGATAAAGAAAGGAGAATTAAATAGTAACGAAAATAATCATATAAATGAAAATTGAAAAATTATAAAAAGCAAAATTAAAATAGAGTAAACCTATTTGACAATAATTCTAGCCTTGGAAGTGATGTTGGCTCCGGTGTTAGAATTGATCACTGATTGTAGATTTTTTCTTATTACTAGTAAACAGGTTAAAATAATTGAACAACAACTTTAAACTACCAATCAATTGCGAGAACAACTTAACAATTAACTATTGCCAATCAAACAATCTTAAAATATGCTTCTAATATTTAAGCCATTGACAATTTTACAATGTAGACAAATTCAACTAATTAACTGACTCAATTGTGTGGTCATTTAAATTAGATTGCTCTTCCTCATAACATAACTCAAATGCCTTTCCACTTAGACTATGTTAACTTGTTCCTGATATTAGAATCAAAGGACAATTACGGATCCATTCATCCTAATTAACAGTGTATTATTTGAAATATCGGACAAATGATTCTACCTGAAACGATACTAAAAATAATACTAAGAGGGAATGATATCTATTTCATTAATTGGAAAATCAACAAATACTAAGAATAATTTTTTTATAATAGTTTTATAATTCTTTCATTTTTTTCATAATATCTTAATACTAGTTTATAATATTCAATAAATCTATAATTTTATGATATTTCTATGTTTTTATTATTTTTTCAAAAAACTCTAAAATATTTATAATATTTTATATTATCATATTTATCATAACATTTTAAACTATCTAATGAATTTTATAATTTTTAAAAATTTTAATAATATTTTAATGATATTTATATTTTTTTCTATTTTTTATTTTCTAAATTTGTTACAATATTTTAATTATTTTAAGCTGAATTTGATAAAGTCAATTAAGCTCTCGTAAAATAATTAAAAAATAAATTAAACTTTCCACACTAGCCTTTTTTCACATCAAACACCATCTTGTCATTTTTTCCACACCAATACATAATAGCCCATCAAGGGCTTCGGTGAAAAATTATATTTCAATGGCTCAATTGAATGCTAAATTCGATTATAGGCTTAATTGATTGCAGTTTCAGTTAGATGGTTAAGTGTATCTAGGCAACCCATCTTGCTTGATGAATAAAGTTGAAATTTTCTTTTTACTTTGAGTATTGAGAGATGTTTCTCTTGCTGTATTTTTTAAGCTTCTTAGTTTGAAGTTTTTAAAAGAATTGCAAATCTCAAGTTTCAAGTTCGATCATCGATATTTTTAGAAATCCTTCTAAAGACTTTATAGGAGTTGGAACTCGATTATAGGCTAATGTTATCATTTTTTGTATTTCTATTTACTTCATTTTTCCATTATCTTATTAATTCTCAAATATGACTTCTTATTCAATCTACAAGTTTAGGGCTCAAACATCCATTTGGCCATTCCATTCAAAATCTACAAAGCCGGAATTCCTTAAGTCCATACTTGTTTGATTTCTTTCTTTTAAGTCATTAACTTCAAGTCCATCAAATCTGACTGTGGCTTCTTTCCTCAAACAGTTGACATTGAGAAAAAAGGTAGGGACAGAAATTTCTGATTTTATATATCATACATGGTATTTCGATAAGTTAGGCATCAAAATTGCACTGATGATTAGCGTTTATTAGTTTCACGGAGCAGACTAATTCACTACCTTATTAAAATTTTACTTCTAAGGGCCTGTTTGTGTCTTAGAGAAGACATGTATTCATCATACAAAAAAAAAATCTTGAAAATCCTGTTTTCTTAGCAGAATTCCAAATTGAACGACCTATCTAATTTCAAAATAAAAATATTTAAAAAATAAATAAAACCCAAAAACTCAGACTATGTTACAATTTTCGACCTCTTTTATGAAGAACTCAAAACAAAACGTTGGAAAAGGCCAAGTTCTTAGAGTAGCAGAAAACCAATTGGAACTTGGCTGTCTAATTTAGTTCGATCTATCTAAGAATTAAAATGCATCTACCGTAGCTTGAATTGCGGTTGTTACAAGTCAGTGTTTCGGGAGAATGATGGCAGAGGCACGGCGTCCTGCGGACGAAGGATGACAAGCACACCAAACATACCAAGCATTGGGATGACGAGAAGCCACTTCAGTAGTTTATAGTAATACAAATGGAATGTAAGGGAAAAGTCATCAGAGAAATAGAGTCCATTCCTGTCCACCATTTCCACAATAACGGTCCCTGTAGTCCTTACCGCTACTGTTGGAAGTTTTATCTTATATTTTCCTGGACGCTCAAAGATCTGCCTTTGCGTTATCCTTCTTTCTCCTTGGTAGTTACCAGGGACTAACAATGTTGTCTGCATTATTTCAGCATAATATCCAAAATATGAGAAGAAATGAACATTTGAATTGCTTTAATAATTGTAATTTATGCTCAAAACGGTGGCTTACTGTGACATTGTAAGGTGCTTGGAACCCTGATGGATATCTATGCTTATCCACAATCTCAATCTCCAGCCAAAAGCTTTTGCCTTCCTCATCGCGGAAAGCTCTTGATGAATGTGTAACATATATTCCCTCACGGTTGTACCGGTTTGCACCATTGTTTCTTCCTTGGTTAAGTGATCTCCATGCCTGAAACAAATTAGAATTAATTGATAATTTTTTTAGCAAATGCATAAGAACTCGGTTATATGACAGGTTCAGTTATATCCCGCCTTGAGAGGATGATGTGGGGAAGGGGTTGAGAAGGAAAACACATTTCCGTTCATAGTTGTAACAATAAGATCTAGATCATCACCACCGTCAACATTGTCTGCTAACACCATGCTATACCTGCCGAGAAATGGTCCAAACATAAGATAAAGAAACCTGGAAAAGCATTGGGAAAGATATGGAATCATAAAACATAATAACAAATAACTTACGAAGTTTCACCAATGTCTACAACATCAGCACACGATGTAGGTCCATCTATTAGGTATAAATAACCATCAAAGGATGTTGTAACAATAGTGAGTCCCTTGCTTATCTCCCCTCGTTTACTCAAGTCAACTAGAAGAATTTGATTCATCACTCGCCCATGAGTTCTATATGGATAAGGATGAACAATGGAACCATCCTTTCCGCTTAGAACAAAAATATTCCCTGAGAGCGTGGGAACTACAAGATCTGTGTGGCCATCTCCATCAACATCACCAACAGCAGGACCCTGCAAGAATGAGATGATATTCAGATAAAACGATAACAAAGTACTTCAAAAGGGTATCATAGAGACCAATTAACATATCATTTTCCTTCACTGAATTGTATAATCTATATTTGATAGTAGTAATAATGAAACAATGAAATGAACAAAAAAGAAGAAGAAGCGAAATAATGAATTTATATGCAAAGAAAAGAGAAAAGGGCACTGGCAGAACATCAAATTATAAATGCATATTCGAAACTGGCTACCTAATAAAGGATCGTACAGTCCATGTATAGGCAAAACTACAGAAAGGAGGCCACAACTCACCTGGGGAACCAGACTCTTTACATGAGTTTCCCAAATTTCTTCCCCTTGTGCAGTCCATGCAGCAACATTTCCATGTGTATCTGTTGTGACTAGCTCGATCTTGCCATCATCATTGATATCAGCTGCAATTACAACACTTTGGATTTCCGCCATTTCAAGAGGGAACTTTTTTCTGATATTTCCTGTGAATGAAATGAATTATTGAGTTGGGTAATTGGTTAAAAGAATCGAGGAAGTTTCTTATAATTTAAAGTCAGTTCAAATTGGAAAAAACAATAATGTAAGATACCCAAAAAAAACAACTGGCCTGAGGAGAAAATCTTCAGAAAGTTCAGAATGGAATGGAAGCAAGAATGACAAACCACTTAAGGGCATTTCCAATACTTTCAGATATAAAACCCACATAATCGAGGCAAAATCAAAATCATGTATCAAGCTACGTTGTGAAGTATGGCAGACTCATATAACACAAATATAAACTCGATATACAGGAAAAGGGGTCAAAAAGATAATATCAGTCTAAAGGGATTACCATGGTGATCCAATATATAAAACAAGCCAAATGAAGTTCCAACAAGGATGTCCAAGTTTCCATCACCATCCAAATCAACAACATTGGGAGAAGAATATATATGTGCTAGGAAGTTGGCAGTATCTGTACTCAAATCTAAGTCTCTTGTCCACTTAACCTGCCTTGTATAAAGATTGAATACCACAATTCCACAAGCAACGTATTTTCCAATGTCAATACCTCCAAGTTCCTTCATATGCTTTGGGTTGTCATAATACCTAACATATAATGTCTGTTTTTCAGCTTCAACTGTAAAGCAACCCTACTTCCATGAAAACAAATTAACTTAAAACTTATTGAAAAAGGATAAATGTGAAATGGACAGGAAAATAAAAGCGGGGGGAAGCTATAATTTCCCTTAAATGAACTTCAAGTGGCACTTGAGAGAGAACCTAGATTACCAAGTAAGACTGAAAGGCAAAGGAGAGAACTTACTCATGGTCAAAGAAGTAGGAAACAGCAACAATCATTTCTGACACCCCGTCCTTATCAATGTCTGCTATGACCTATTGACAATAAGAGAGCAAAATGTTTGACTTTAATAGTTATTACTTGTGTCTGGCAACAAAGTCCACTAGAAAGAAACGCTTTGTCTAATTGAAATTTATACTCACTGGAGTAGACAAGATGTGTGAGTCAATATTCACATAATCCTCCCTTTTCTCATGTTGTCCTTCAGTCCACTCATCTCCCCACATAGATTCATCAATATAATCATCATAATCATAAGTATACTCATCGCCCAACTCCTCAGTATCACGGAATAACTCAAAAGATGAATCTGCATCTGCTTCTAACCCTTGTTCATTTTCCACAGTAGCTTCCTGAACATTCTCTTTTGAATCAGAACTACCTTCCTGGGAACCTTTTGAGTTGTTATCTTCTAGAAGTCGTCTCTGAGGACTTGTTCCATTATGTCCTTCAGTGCTTCCCACTGCTTCAGGGTTTAAAGAAGAATTACCGTAACCAGTTGGCAGCTTGATTGTATTGTCTTTTAGACTTACATTTACTTTGTTTCCATTCTCTGCATTTGATAAGTTATAGTTGCTAGAGTGACTTTCTGTTGGTACGAAACCCGTAAGGTTAGATTCAGGTACATTTCCATTTATTTCTGCAAGGATAACCAAGATGTTTTGATGTGATTGGTGTGATTCATTATAAGAAAATGCTCCAAAGTATAAACAACACAACAATATAATCCCTCGATGAAATGTGCTGTATGCTTTGTGCCGGTTTATGGCCAGCAAACTACCATTATGTGGTAGAGGGCAAGGGAGCTTTCATAGAAACTAGTACAAAATTAGAAGTAAGAGGGATATAAATTATTGAAACTTGGAATAGCATACGGCTCATTGCATTCATTTTAGAAGCCTCCTCCAAAAGTAAATCATCATGAACATCTGGATGAGAACGGTCCGCTGGATCAGGATGCAATCCCACATACCAATCTTTACGAACTTTTCTACGAGGTACTGACAATTTATCAGTCATAATGTAGCCTGAAATCCTAAAAGTAAGAAACTTGGAGAAATTAGTAAGCAAACATCACCACCACGAGTTCCTCTAGCAACTTAGGAAAGGAGCATTTTAGATAGTGAGCAATTAAATAACCTGAAAAAAAGTACTTCGCCATTGTAGGTAGCCAGAGCAATTTCTGTGACACCATCATTATCAATATCAAACAAGAGAGGACTAGAATGCACGGTTGACTGGTGAAAAGCAGGCCAACCTGCCATATTATTGAAAACTCAAACACATCAACTTTAATCAAATTACTACAGATTGCATAACTAAATAAACAAGTTTATCTTACGAACATGAGCAGAAGAAAACAAAGGATTAGTACCCGGCATTTTGTCGCCATCAGAACCTTCTAGAACTTCTAGGTAGTGAACAAATGCGGGAACCACTATATCAAGCTTCCCGTCACTAAGAATTACACAATCGAGTCAACTAAATCATGACAAAAGATTAATTTACTATAAAATCAGTAGATTTCGGAAAATGAAATGAAAAGAAAAATTTTAGTACATCAAAAGATCACCACGCAATAAAAAAAAAACGTGAAATTTAAAGGAAGAGTAAAACTTCACCTATTGATATCGGTGATCAACGGAGTAGCAAAAATGCTAGAGCTGACCTCTGTTTGCCATCTAAGTTCTAAATTTCTGGGGCATTGTGTGTTCAACAAGGCATCTTCATCCCTACACATTCAAACACGATAAATTTTCTTATAACAACAGCTCCTCTCCTCTGATTGAATCCAATTGACAAATCCGAAAAAAAAAAGAATATTAAGATCGACGAAGGTAGAAACTAACATACATTTCGGGATAACCAAGTTCGTCGTCCGTGGCCCTTCGTTCACGGAATTTATTTTTGGAGTCCTGGCCATGAGTGAAACCCCAGCGAGCAATCAAAAGGAAAAGAAACCAAACGACCCTAATGTCGAAGGATATCATACTGTCTGATGGTTTTCACTACAGAAATTTTGGAGGGAAAAGAATAAAAAAAAATGCGTAATTATTTGAGTATTATTTTGCAGATGAAAGAAAATTTGGAAATGGGAAAAGGAGATGATAGAAAATATTATAAACCCGGTTGTAGGGATTGAATGGGGTGAATTCAACTGGTTAGTTTTTATTTATTGTTTAATCGATGGTTCAATGAATTAAAAACAAGTGATTTGATTCAATTCCCCTAAAAAAATTTATAAAGAATTTTTAAGATCAATCGCATTTCAATTAGAAAATAAATTAAGGTGACTGATTGTGGCAGTTGTTATTTCATTTGTTTGGCACCGTATCAGTAAGAGTGAAAATAGCATATGTTAACAGAATCGCCATTTACACTTATTGAGTTGATTTTGTCCAAAGTACGTGTTATTCAAAACGTAAATTCCCACCTAACCAAACGAATAGCCAAGTTTAGTTACCTTCTAACGGCTCATCAACTTCTTTTCAATTACTACCACTCGGCCCAACTCAGAGTATCACTTAAAACCCAGCAAAATAGTCACAGAAGACAGGAAAATGGCTACTTCTAATATTACTCAAGGGATCACCAGTACAGGGGAGAAACTAGAAAAAGAAATACACTAATATACATTGGTTACCCTAATTCTAATCCTCTTCATCTGAACGACTGTAAGAAAAATAGTTTCCAACCTGAATGTGGCCCAACTATTCAACTAATGTACCACCCTGGATCATACAACTCACCCTACAAGACTAACAGCAGAGATAGCTAATTACATGATGCCCTCACCAGCTTAGGTATGCACATAACTCTCAAGTTGCAACCAACAGAAACTTGGACCACGCATGCAATCAAAGGCACACCCAAGCATCCAATACCTCAATCAAATCAACTACACACCAGCCAGCATGCTGTTTGGTTACCTGCGTCGCGCTGCATTTGCGTGCATGCGTGCCTTGCTGTCAATCCTTATTCTATCAGCATACATGGGCAACTGAATAATCTCATTTATCTCATTTAATAAGATTTCCTCTGTGATGTTATCCCTGATACTTCGCATAACCTGTTCTTGCATAAGCAAATAGCTTTTACTTTCTGCTATTAGATAAGGAAAGAATTTAACTAATTGTCAAATCAGCAAATGAGTCGGACCTTCCTAAAAGTATTGATATCATTGGGAGTCGACTTATCTGCCCTGATCCGCATATAGACCCACACATGTTCATCAGGATCCCAAGAACACTCTATAATTTTCCCAGAGAAAGAAGAAGGGGGATCTGGAGCATCTGCAAGTAATTCATAAAAGTGAGAAAAATAAAAATCAATATTATTGATCTCAAATAAAACAAACAAAAAAAAGGGAATAAACACAATCACTTCACGGCAACCTCTAAATTCAACTTTATTCCCTTCCATCAACTTCTTTCTCCCCCGTTCAAACAGAAAAAGCTGTTCACGATCGTCACTACCAATCTGTCAAGACATAAAGCTTTCAGTTTAAGGATGAATATCAACAAATTCTTAAAGCCAAAAAGAGCCAATTTAACAACAAAAACCAATTAAAAGAAAACGAAAAGACAACCTCAAATAGAAAATCAACAGAGTTCAGCCGAGCATATTTCCACTTCAGAAGACCTTCATGAGTACGAGGTACATAAGGATCATCCCAGCCCTGAAAAAATATATAATAAAATAAAATCAGTAACCAAGTGCAGCTAAATGCATAACATTCTTTTCCCATAGAGCAGGCCTATGAAACTGAACCAAACTTCAGTGTAAAGATGCATGAATTAACAGGATGTAGAGTAAGAAACTGAAAAGGATAAATATTGGATGATTGTATGAGTTAAGCTATGAAAAATTAGAGATTAATCCAATAATCCTCTTCAATCACCTGAAAAATAAGGCCATCTGCCTCATGAGAGAGCTTGGGGATAAATTCCTTCAAAACCTTATTTACAGTAGAGAGCAACCAAAAATCTTTCCTCCGCACCTGATAAAAGATTAAGCAAAATCTTAGGCCATCTCACAGAGGTAAAAATAGATCAATATATTACAAACCGATATTCCTCAACACATACCCTAAAGGGTTCAAGGTCATAACGGTAATAAGGATTCCTGCTTTGGTAGATGTTATGCCGTTCATAATTTCGAGGCTCAATCACTTCTTTCTCCAGCATTTTCCATCGCTCATAGAAAGGCCGCTGCACCAATTTCAATCTATAGGATTACTAGATATGTTTTATGGGTTTTCTTTTCACCAGAGAAAATGGAGATATAACATGATTCTGAAAATTAAATGGCACTTTTTCATCTAATAATCCCTTCTTGAATCTACAAAACTAAAACCAAAAAAAAATCTAGAAAAGAAGCAAACAGAAACTAATAACGGCAACCAACACAAACTCCTTTGACAAATTACTTTACAACCATTAAGTAACTGTTATCTTCCATTCCCCCAAATGGATGACAAGTGGTTCCCACCAACATCAAATAATGCTTACTGAAAATTTTGGTTAGGGAGATCAAAATCCAAAACAAAAATAAGTCTTGAGATCATTAAAGCATTTCTACAAGCCTAATCATGATGTTCAAAATATAGTCTCCAAAAGCCTACAATAGAGTATGATAAGATAACTGTTTCGAAAAATACCATTAATTTCGTATTATGCTAAAGAGGACAAACAATTAAGAAAAAGAACTTGTAATAAATAAGCACAACCAACCTCGATGATAGGCGTATGGTTAAGTGCCATCATATCATAAATGAGATATCTTCTCTCTTGCTTCTGAGAGTCTGGCAAGGTATCAATTACCATTTCACCATCAAGCAATGTGAAATGATGAGTTCCATCCCCTATACCCTTACAGGTGAGAAAGTTGTGTCGAATTAATAACATCATGAATGGAGAGACACTAAATTCCCAATATGTTCCTTAGAAAGAAAGAAAAAAAGATATGCTTATACATACTTCAGTTGGGTGTCTGCATGGAAACCTCATCTGAACCCTTCGAAAATTAAAGCTCCTATCAATCAAGTAACATCCATCAACAGTTATCAACATCATATATCGTGTTCCATCTGCTTTCCAAGTGGCATAATAATAGCGTTGCCTTAAAAGTTGTAAATTGTCCCTGCAAGCACAAAATAGATAACTTAATTTTATATACCATTCTGGCAGAAAACATATACACAAAAGGATCAAAAAGTAAAAGTAAAAGAAAACTACTCTCTACAATGGTAAGTTCTTCATGCAAGCTTCAGGAACTTTTCCGAACCAGTGGCGTACCTTCAGACATATCTTTACCTTATCTTTATTCACTATTATTTTTTATGTACAATGGACGATATAAATACTTCCATTATCACCAAGGACCAAGCAAATCCCCAGAAATAATGGAAAAAGAGAAATAACAACGTGTCAGCATAAGACCTTAGGAAAATGAAAGTATTTTCATAAAAAAGTTATTTAAAATGTAGATGCATATTCTCGATAAATGTCCTCTGCATTAAACCTAACTACCAAACTGGCGACCACCAAATTCCTAAACTAATTTTTAAATAATTATGCTTCATAACCTCTTGCACATCTCAGTGCACCTTTACTCTACTAATTTAACAAGGAAACTCCTGCATGATAAAATAAAAAATAAAAAATAAAAGAGAGAGCGAGAGCTTAAAGCCTGATCTCAGATCCAAGAGATAACTTGCCCGTGTCAACAAAATGAACAAACAGAAACCAGCATATAGGTAAACTAGTCATGTGACAAAGACATGTACCACTTAAACCAAGAAAACAGAATAAAACAAAACATATTAAGGACCTGTTGAGTGAAACTGGATGCGATCCGGGAAACTGCGCATTTCCTCTAACCTGATTTCAAGAAATGACCATGTCAAAGCTCATGTTAAGCAAAATAAGGAGTTAATTGGGAAAAAAAAAGGTACTCAAGTTTTCAATAATTTTTGGTTTTATGAACAGAAGTTATCTTAATGTTACCATTAAGAGAAAATGTTCTTATAATTGTTCAGATATTATCATTACAACAGTCATTCTCTCATGTTCAAAGTGCTCTCATCACTTAATTGTCCTCCACATAATTATCACAGAGAAAGCAAAGAAGCAATTAAGAAATAGGAAGTGGATAAAAAAGCTAAGCTATAATTGTCACAAATTTAATAAAACTTGCTGTCCCCAAATCTCATAGTCTAGACAATGGGAATAAGTAGCTAAATATCAAAGAAAATGTATCGGCTTTCAAAGTTATACCCCAGCATTTAACTTCAATGTATGGTAGCAGAATAAGCGCAGTGATTGCAGCTGGTCCTGAGGTATTTCATCTCCCAAAATGTCATCATTTGTCAACACTACATCCGTTTCATGATTCTCCTGAAATGAAAAATGCTTATTAAATGTCAAATATAAACAGGAATTCCAGAATTTTGAGCAAAACTGAAACATCATATGCGAAACTAGAAGAAACATAGACAAGTTTGCCTTAGAATCAATTAGCAATATCTTAGCTCTATAGCTTAACTTGATACAATGTGTATAACTTCTATAACACACAACAGAGTAACTTGTCCAATTTACATGAAGAAAAAGAAGAAGAAGAAGAAAAGGATGGCTGAACACCAGCAAAGATTATTGATATGATCAAAGATGATAACCCCATGCATGATATTTTTCGTAAGGGTAGATTGTTCTTTGCTAAAAAGTTAAATCTTAGGCTACATTTGGTTTCAAAAAGTAGAGACCACTTTGGTGTTCATTTTCTTGAAAAATGAAAAATACTAAAGAAAACGTGTTTGGTCGAAAATTTTGAAAATGATTTTTGGAAAATGAAAACAAGAATATGTAAAAATTAGAAAACAACAAAAGTTGTTTTCATTGTTTTCACTAAAATTGTTTTGTAAAACTGATAAAATTGAAAACAAAAGGTTTTAACTTTAAATTTATTAACAATTTGGCCCTGGCTCAAATACATTTAAATGCATAAATATTATTTTTTTCCAACAATTTTTAACATCAAATCTCTTACCCTAGTTTGAATCCATATAAATGTAATAACTTTTTTTTTATTTTTCCTGTTTCTATTATAAAATATATAGCGCACCGTACATGTTTTCATATTTTCATTATTGAAAACAAATTTTATTTTTATTTTCCAAACATGATTTTCAATTTTCAAAAAATAAAAAATGAAAACTATTTCTTGAAAAAATTAGAAAATAAAATTAGAAAATATTTCAAAAACCAAACAAAACCTTACCTTTGTCCAACAGGAGAAAGTAAAGGTTATTAAAAAGCTTTTGTAAATACCAGACTCCATTTTTATTCCTGCTAATACAATTAATAATACACAAAAAAGATGAGAAATAAAAGATACTGCAAGGAATTTTGTACAGGTAATGCAATTGGACTTCCATCATCATCATCATCTGGGACTGCTTCACCATTGAGATCAAGATCAGAAGACCTCTTCCACTCAGGAGTTGGAGGACAGATAACCATTTCAGGCCGTCTTTCATGATAAAATGTATACAAGGCATCAATATAGTCAGGTTTGTAAATTCCAGGAGGACGTGCCTCAGAAAAAAATTTTATTGCCTGCACAAAAGGCAAAACAAAAACATTACTCCAATATGAATACCAAAAAGATATTGAAAAAGATAAAATATAAAAATAACTGACCTGAGAAACAGACATTGATTGTGATCGCATGAGATAGTGAACAATCATGTATCCAGTGCGATTATGCCCGTGTGTGCAATGGACAAGAATATATTTCTTTGATTTCTGACGTAGGAGGAATTGTGACACCTGATAAACAAATTAAATGAAACTTTTCATAAATGGTTGCAATAAATTAAGAACAATTAGCTCATGTTTTGTAACGAGCAAGCCCTCTGTAGATCATCAAATGTACTAGAATTAGATGAATATGAGACGAAGTAAGGAGACAGTACTGATTATAAGATAAGGTCTAATTTATGTTTGAGATTACAGCATGATAGTTTGTTGGCTTTGCCATGATGATAAGAAAACATATAATACCAACCACAACTTCTGTCATCATGTGATAAATGCAGCATTGGAGTTGGGACTAAATCTATTCCAGGAATCACATTTTAAGAAGTGATAAAGGCAGATTCTCTTGGAGATTCTAGAAATGATGCACAAGTATAAAGCAAAATCTACCTCATAAACAAAAGTATTAACAGACATGTTATCAGGTACAGCATCTCTTCCCCTGCATTGAATCTAGAACAAAAACAGAAAATCAAAACCAGAGCTGCAAAGAAAACAATAAGAAAAACATTAAACAACAATAACTATCTGCTCACCTTTACATGCTTAATACCTTCTTTCTTCAGGTCTGTCGTTTGATAGTAACGAGATGTGTTTGTCAAATCAATCACTAAACCAAGCTGAAACCAGAACATCACAGGTAACATAAAAATTATTCTCCAATTAAAAATCTTACTTCACAGGTCTAATCTAACAGAAAATGATATCTAACTAGTTTGTCTGACATGCAGAAACGCACCGGTTCAAGCCTTAGAACAAACAGTAGCAAAATCTATAACCATTCCATTACCTTACATGTATAATGACCTTAGTCCCTATATGCATTCTCTAATTCTAAGGTTAAGATGACCCAACATATCTGAGGTTTTCTAGAATATTCCACAAGGATTTGGACATGATGTTTACAGGGTCAAGACAATTACAGAAGAAATCTACTTTACATTAGATGGGAAAATCAACAAGGTATTAGCTCTGAAATGAGAAAAGAAATGCAACACTTTCTATATACCTTTCTTCCTAAAACTCTTTGCTGATGAATCACTTGTTTAAAAGAGTATCTTTTACCAGGAGGAATGCAGTCATTATAAGATTCACCAAGCGGAACCTTAGAAGGAATGATGCAACCTATTTCCTGACCAGCAGAAGGACAATCCAACCAACCTGCAAAAAAAAAAAAAAAAGACAATGACTTAAGCAACAACATGAATGTGAAATTTCAAATAAATTCAGATAGTCAGTTTGGCCACAAAAACGAAACATGTAAAAAGTTAAAATCCATGTATGTAGTTTTTGTTGTTTCTTAGAGCCTGAAACAATCATTCAAATAGACCGAACAGTTATCTTGATCATTGACATTGTTAGATACCATTTCAGTAATTTGTTGACACATAAAACCATTGCTAACAGCAATCTCTTTTTTTTTTTTTTTAAAAACACAAATAAAAGATACAGAGGCATAACTAACACAATAAAAAACACGACAGTATATGGCAATCGAAGTTATGGAAGACCAATGTTATTCACATAGACAATAACAAGAAAACATAGAGCAATTATTGCGCAATGTCAAGGATCTTACCAGGAGGGAGTCTACTTTTATCATAAAACTTGGGATTCCTATTTTGATAAAAGTGATCAAGTACTTGAGGCTGAGAGACATGTACTGGGTGATCATCTGGTCGGTCTCTTTTCAACTTCTTCCGTCTTTCCTCACGTTCCTAATAGAAGCATATTCCATAACCATGCATGAATGAACAGTGATGCACAGAAATAACAATTACAAACTTTTTCAATAGTAAGACAAATACAACACAGCATGATGTGCTCAACTTAAACATATGGGAGAAGTGTACGATGCAGAAAGAAAAGGAAGCAAATGTGCATGTATAATAATATGAACACACTGATTTTTCATAAATGCAAGAAACAATTGCTCACAACTCTGCTAAATATAAGAAGATCTAAACAATTGCCTTGCACAAGAGAAAAAGTTTCCTAGTATCATGAATATACAAGATATAATGCCTCAGTGTGTTATCAGTAATCCATGTTACCTAGCCAATAAGTAGCTATTACCCAGAATATCAACTACATTAACACAGAAAACTTCAACAAATCATATGCACATGAATCCAATAACATTTGTCTTAGCTACAGCACTACCTCGTCTATCCCTCAATGTGCATGTATAATAACAATGAAAATTATGAACACAACTATTTTTTAAAAAAGCAAGGAACAATTGCTCACAAATCTGCTAAATATAAGAAGATCTAAACAATTGCCTTGCACAAGAGAAAACACTTTCTAGTATAATGAATATACAAGAGATAATGCCTCAGTGTGTTATCAGTCATCCATGTTACCTTGCCAATAAGTAGCTATTACCCAGACAATCAACTACATTAACACAGACAACTTCAACACACCATATGCACATGAATCCAATAATATTTGTCTTAGCTACAGCCTATCTCGTCTATCCCTCAATGCCTTAAAAAAATTCATTCAGGAAGTGCCTACATCATTTCACCAGGATTGAGAAAATAAATAGGGAGGCATTATTTCCAATCAGTGATACATATCAAGAGCAATTAAATGCATCCTTTACATAGAAAGCAAAAGAAAGCCAGAAGAGAAAATTCCAGACGTACCCTCCTTGAAATTTCAACTGCAGATTCTACGTGTTCTTCTGGTACGGAGTAATGTTCTATATGTCTTTCATATATTTCTTCATCATCTTCAGGTAATGGGGAAGCATTTAAGTCCATACTAGCAATCATTCAGCATCTACCAAACACCATGAATTTTGAACCTATACCAAAAGGTAAATAAAATGAAAACAAGTGAAAGTTATACACTCTTGAGCAAACAAATTCACTAATCAATAATGCTAAACACAAATACAATGGCTACTTCGTCAAATTAAGAACAAAACCTACCTAACAGCTTTTGCTCTTTTCTCTCAGACTTTCCTCCCTTCTCTTTTTCTTATTTGCCTCGTGCTTAATTTTTTTTTAAATACAAACTACGTCTAACTGGTGAGCGAAGTAAGAAAACAATTTGAAATACCCTAACCAAAAAATTAATTATACGCAAATAACGCCATCCTTCAGGCAGAAAAAACGAAACCGTCGACCAGCAAAATAAATAAATAAATAATGGAACACGAAATTAGCTTCAAACTCACCGGAAACATGTAATCTACGGTGAAATTACAGCTAAAAGAAGATCAAACAGGCCATTGAAGCGGTTAAAATAAACTGATGTCCTCTTTTCTCCGTCACCTACGGAATCCAATAAACTCGGAAACTTGTTCTGTAAGCTGTAGGGACGGTACAGAATGGGGTGTGAGAGACAAAGATACACGGAGGAGAAGAGAAATGTATCTGTGAAAGTATCCCTTCGAAACCCTAGAGAGAGAAAGTCGTTGGTTATTTTGAAAGAGTAGTGATCAATAATTTAAAAAAATCGCTCCCATGTCAGCTGTGAGAGACAAAGATGCACCGAGGAGAAGACCAATGTGTCAAGATTCCAGTTTGGAAGAAATCAAATAAATATAGAGGATAAATTAAATTGTTATAAAACATTCTACTCAAAAAAATTATAAAATAATTTAGAGAAATATATGAAAAAAATAATTATTCAGGGAAATGCCCAGGGAGAGGCATTATTGGGATGGGAATGGAAAATTTGGTAAGGGGTAATATCGTCATTAAATTTATATTTTTCACTTGAATTAAATTAAATAATTACTGGTGTGGTCGACCGATGTCAAAGATAGGATATGAAATCTATTATTAGGTT
This sequence comes from Gossypium hirsutum, assembly GCF_007990345.1. Lineage (NCBI taxonomy): Eukaryota > Viridiplantae > Streptophyta > Magnoliopsida > Malvales > Malvaceae > Gossypium > Gossypium hirsutum. The sequence continues at coordinate 47,023,308 of NC_053440.1, read as the reverse complement.
AAATATGTTATGGATTTGTATTGATTTCTTTATTTTAAAATTTTAAAAATTCAATTTTTTTTTTATTTTTTCAATTTAAAAATTATTTATTTCTGTCAAAATTTATTAATTTAACATATTTATTTTATGTTAATCATATGTCATGTCATATTAAGATATACTAATCAAAATTTTAAGTTAATAAATTTTAATAAAAAAATACTTATGATTTTAACGACTAGACTGAAATTTTTAAACAAAAAAGTAAAACTTAATTTTTAAATTTTTAAGTACATAAATTAAATTTCAAATTTTATAAAACTACAAACAACAACAACAAATTTTAACCTTTTTATTACTACAATACTAGTGTGAATTTAGTCGCTTTGTATAAGTCAAAATTGTTATACATTAAAAATATTTTAAACTCTGCTTTGATAAGTACATATATTTTACATATTTTAGACCCAAACATTTAGCATTTTACATGATACTTAGATAAAATATTGCATTTTAATTTCGATTGCTTGTTTTGAATCTAATTTGCATTTATTTATCTTTTTAGTGAATTTTCTTTATTTTATGCATTTGTTGTAACACTCCTAACTTGTATCCATCTCCGGAACAAGGTTACGGAGCATTATCAAAGTTTACAGAACAAATAGACAGAAATTTCAAACATTTCATATCATATAATATTTGTAACAGCCCATTTTCAGTGAATTCGAAACAATGGTTTTGAGACCACAAATCTGAGTCTAGAAGAAAATTTATTTTAATATTATTTTATGGTCTACCATATGATAGGAATATTGTATAAAAATTTCGTTAAGAAAATTTTACCGATTACATGATTAATTGATAAAAGGACCAAATTGCATAAAATGTAAAATTTAAATTTTAGTAGCTAAAAGGATCAAATAGCTATGGAATTCAAAATTGGAGGTCCTTATATGAAAAATAGACCATTAAGAGGAGTTAGCAAATAAGTATGATGATTCATCCATGGAAAATAAAATAAAGAAAAAGACTAAATTGGAAAGAAAAAGATGAAAAGATGATAAATAATAAAATAAAATAACATAAAATATCATCATATTATCATCTTTCCTAAAAAAAACATGGAAACCCTAGCCATGGAATTTGGGTTTTGAGCAAACTTATTTGGCTCAATTAGGTATGTTTTCTTGTATCGTTTTTAGTAATTTTTATATTTTCAAGATCGTAATAGCTTAATTTAGCTATCTCGGGGATTAATTTGTAACGTTACCAAAGTACTAGGGCTTTTCCATGGATGAATATAGTTTAATTATGAAGTTTTATGGTAGAAAATGAACGGTTGTTGATAGATAAACAACTTTTGTAAAGGGAATTTTGATGAAATTATGAGTTAGGGACTAAATTGATAAGTTGTAAAATTCATGAAAAATTTTTGAATTTTATAAAATACATGAGCTGCTATTGTGATATGTAAAAATCGATTAGGCTTGGAATAAGGATTGAATTGCATGAACTTCATTTTCTGAGCATAATGATGAAATCTTAATTAAATACAAGTATAGGGTCAAAATGGTAATTTTGCCTAAGATGTGAATTGGATTGAATTGAATATGAATTATATTAAATTGAGCTAAATTTACTCGTACAGATCTAGATAGACCAAATACGGAGTTAAATTGTGGAAAAGAAAGAGTGTAGGATTAGTAGATTTTGCGTACACAAACAATTGTCGAGGTAAGTTCGTGTAACTAAATTGTATATATTTATATGTTTGAATTGGATGTTATATATGTGAATTGTATAAATGTCATATGTATGAAATTGATCACATATTTGACAATGTTCAATAAATAATAAGTCTCGTTTGGATAAATGGGATTCGATGGATACAGGGTTCCCGAATTGGTTGTGGTCCTATATATGTTGTGGACACACCATAGCTTGAAAGAGCGTCTCATTATTAACCCTGTTGAGCTTCCCATTATATGGTTCGTGCGAGCTTCCCGTTAATAGCTCTTCGGAGCATCCTAATTGGTTGTGATTCTGCATGTGTTGTAGACACATCACAACTCTTATAAGCGTCCCGATATATGGCTCTTTGTGAGCTTCTCGATTAAAGGCTTTTTGTGACCTTCCCAATTAAAGGCTCTTTGTAACCTTCCCGATTAATGGCTCTTCGAATCTACCCGATATGGCTTGCTTGAACATCCCGATATATGGCTATCCGAAGCTTCCTAAATAATAGCTCTTCGGAGCTACCCGTTATTGGCTCGCATGAGCTTCCTAATTATGGCTCTTATGAGCTTCCTGTTATACAACTCGGATAAGCTTCCCGTTACATGGCTTATATGAGTTTCATGTTATATGGCTCAAGAAAGGGCTTCCTAATTATGTGCTCTAATGAGCACCCCCGAATATGAATTGACGGATTTCAGATTCATACACTTCATGTGTACTACCATTGTATCCATCGATATTTTAAATGATTCAACGGGTAAAGTTCCGATATGAGATGATATGAATTTAAGATGAATTACTATGAGAAATACTTGAAATACAAATATATGATATGTACATGTTCATGGATACTTGAAGTGATAAAGACATGTATGTGGAAATTGAATATTGATGAGCTCATTCATGTTTCTTGGTGTTTATGTGAATTACATAACTAACATGCTTGATGAGGATATATGCTAGGCAATTGGCCAAATTGGTTTGAGCATGTTATTTGCTTACCTTAAACGTGAATTAATTGGTAAGTTAAATTCAATGTTCTACGAACTTACTAAGCTTAAATGCTTACTCTGTTTTATTTCTACTGTTTATAATATTGGAAGCTCGTAAAGGCTGGAAGTTGGTCGGAGCTACATCACACTATCCATCGGCCCAATTCAATATAAATATTAAATTATTTTTGGTTATAATGGCATGTATAGGTTAATTAGCCAATGTTGGCACATACATGTTTGGTTGTAACTAGCCATTTGAAATGGCTTGTGATTAATATATTTTGATGTATATATGTGTGTGTCTTTATTTAGCTAATGTGTATGGTTTAAATGTCTTGGATTGGCTTGTGAATATGTTAAAGTTTTAATGTAGGTGGAAGACCAATTGGGTGAGAAATATGGCTTGGAAATGGCATTATTTCGTCCACACGAGCAAAGACACGGGCTTGTGGCTTTGCTGTGTGACCCCTACATCTATTTAGTACAAATTTTTATGTTCAAACAGCCTAGCACACGAGCGTGTGACTTGGCCGTGTGACCCAAGTTAGAGAATTACACGGGTAAGGGCACGGGCTGGGATACGACCATGTGCCCTATTCCTAATGTCCATACAGCTTGAGACACGGGTGTGTCTCTTGGCCGTGTGAACCACATCGCCCGGCCACACGGGCGTTTGTCCCCTGCACCTAGTGAAAATTTTGAAATTTCGCGAAAAATTCTCTGAGCACTCGATTTAGTCTCGACTTATTTCTAATGCATACTTTGGGCCTTGAGGGATCATGTAAGGGACAAAATGGTTGAGTATGATTGATTTCTGATATGGATGTTAAATGTTATGAAATAACTTTATTTGATCCGTAAATTCTGGTAATACTCCGTAACTCTATTCTGGTGACGGATATGGGTTAGGGGTGTTATAATATTCGTGTCAGAAACCAATCGAGATCAAACATTTTGTCCCTTATATGAGCCATCGAGGCCCAAAATACTCGTTAGAAACAAGTTAGGACGAAATCTGATACTCAAAGAATTTTTCAGAAATCATTGAAATTTTTGAAAGCTGTAGGGGTCACACGGCCGTGTGGCTAGGCAGTGTGACTCACACGGCCAAGAGACTCGCCCGTGTCTTAGACCGTGTGGACATTCGAAATAGGGACACACGATCGTGTCCCAGCCCGTGTCCGTGCCCATGTAACTCCCTAACTTGGACCACACGGCCAAGCCACACACCCGTGTGCTAGGCCGTGTGAGCATATTGACCTGTGCAATTTAAAAGATACAGGGGACACACGGCCATGTCACCTGGCCCTGCATCACACACAGCTGAGACACACGCCCGTGTCTTTTCCCATGTAGATGAAAATAGGCCATTTTCCAATCCACATTTCTCACAATTTGACACCAACCTAACTCAACATTTTTACACATCAACAAGCCATAACAAGGCATTCAAAACAAGCCAAAATCAAGTCTTAAACATGAAATATCACCACATACAACCAATATGCCTTTAGGCACCTCAAATGACAACTTAAAGACATGGCAACCAAGTATCTCAACTTACCTAAATGACCAAATTCACATATGCATATTCAAACCACATTTTACTATGCATATTCAAACCACATTTTACTTTCTTTCATTCTACCATATCAATCACACATCAAACATGATAAGGTCACTTATATACACATCAAAATATAGCAAACACAAGCCATATAAATGGTTAATCTCAACAAAACATTTATATGCCAACATTGGCTAAAATAACCTATAAATGTCATTATAACCAGAATTAATTTACTGAAGTACCAAAAAGGACCAATGGATAGTGTGAAATAGCTCCGACCAGCTTCCAACCTGTACGAGCTTCTGAATTACTATAAAACATGGAAAATAACACAGAGTAAGCATTTAAGCTTAGTAAGTTCGTATAACACAGAATTTAACTTACCATATATCCATAAAATAGGTAAGTAAACAAAACATATCTTAACCAATTTGGCCAAAAGCCTAAAGACATGATCGCCAACATATTAGCCATGAAAATCACATATAAAATCCAACACACATGGTTGAATTCATCAAATAATCATATTTCATGTATTTCATGTAAATACCAGTAATAGTTCATATCAAACTCATATAATCTCGTAATAGAACTGTGCCCGTTGAATCATTTAGAATATCATTGGATACACGGGTAGTACACACGAAGTGTACTGAACTATAATCCGTCAATTTATGTACATGTATGCTCATACGAGCTGTAAACGGTAAGCTCCTCCGTGCTAAATAACAGAAAGCTCATGTGAGCTGAATAATGGGAAGCTCATACGAGCTAAGTATCGGGAAGCTCATAAGAGCTGAAATCGGTGACCCTAATGACATGTTTTATGTATCCTACAGTTTCCTAAGGTTCAAACAGGGCTCGGTAATTGTCGAATATACAACTGGTATTTATTCATGGCATTTATACAATTCACAACCAAATAATTCAATTTAAAACATATAAATGTACAATTTAATTACACGAACTTACCTCGACAAGTATACATAGATACAAAGGCGACAAAACATATATTTTCTCTTTGCCTCGATCTAACTCTGTACTAGGTTTATCAGGATCAATACGAATGAATTTAGCTCATTTCAATATAATTCTCATTCAATTTAATCCAACATGAAATTTTGGAAAAATTACCATTTTACCCTACACTTTTAATTCCTTTGTAAATTAGTCCCTAGGCTCGAAAAATGAAATTCTTACTCAAGCCTAGCCGATTTTATACGTATTAATAGCAGCCCATATATTTCACAAAATTTACAAATTTTACCATAAATTTATCATCTTTTTCAATTTAGTCTCTAATTGATAATTTCATCAAAATTCTCTTTACAAAAGTTGTTTATTTAACAACAACCATTCTTTTTCTATCATCAAACTTCAAAATTCAAACATATTAATCAATGGCAAAACCCTAATACTTTAACACTTTTGCAAATTAATCCCCGAACTAGCTAGATTAAGCTACTTCGATATCGGAAACATAGAAATCATAAAAAAAAAGAGACAAAGATTCATACCTAATTGAGCAAAATAAGCTTGCCTAAATTTTTAAGCTGCCATGGCTAGGTTTCTTTCTTTTTTTGGTGGATGATGATGAGAATAGATTATTTTATTTTATTTTATTTATTATAACTTTAATCACTTATTTCCAAAATTAACCTTAATATTTCATTCAATTTCCAATGATGACTATTCATACTTATCAACTAAGCAGGCCTATTTACTATATAAGGGCCTTCAATTTAAAATTCTATAGCTATTTAATACCTTTAGCTATTAGAACACAAACTTTGCACTTAATGCAATTTAGTCCTTTTTATCAAATTAGTAAACGGTAAAATTTCTTCACAAAATTTTTATACAATATTTCTATCATACTGTAGACCATAAAATAATATTAAACTAAAATTTCTGACTTCAATTTTCTGCTCCCGAAACCATTGTTCCCATTTCATTGAAAACGGGCTGTTACATTTGTAAATAATTGAATTCTAATTAAGTGTTTTTGAACTTGAAATAGATGCATAAAAGCTTGAGGCTTAGGTTTTGAGACCATCGAAAGATTAGATGAAGAATCAAGGCAAAGTGTGGTAAAAAAAAACAAGGAGTTTGGTGCCTTAGCACAACAATTTAGCACCCCCCGACAAGTGAGTAATGGCGCCCTCACCCCAGTAGGCGCTCTAGTGTGAGATGTGAGCAAGCTTCATCAGTGCCCTAGTGCAGCTTGGCACCCCTATGTCGTACCTCGCGCGCCCCAGCACCAACTAGCCTATTTTGACTCGGAATTTCACATTTTGACGAATTACTGAAGGCGTTTTGTGGGTTTTATGACACGAATCAATTTTCTGTAACCTAATTTAGGTTGAAAAGATACTGTAAATACTTTATTTTAAAAGGAAGGTAGGACTTTTAGCCATTTAGAGATCGAATGGTTTTTTTTTCTTTTTGAGTTCTTTCAATTGTATGGCATGATGAACTCTATTTTTTTAGTCAAAGGCTTTTATATATGTTTGATTTAGTAAATTCGCGAGATTGATTTGCATTTTAATTTTGTTGTTCTTTAGTATTCATGCATCTTCTGTTTTAATTACAACTGGTTAGGTTTATTGAATGTCTAGCCAACATTAAATAGCTTAGAATGGTTGCCTTGTTAATTAGAATAGTTAAATCCGTAATTATTTTATTCATTCTAATACTAATGGCGAACTGCATAACTCGTTTATGTAGTAGTTTACGTTTATGTGGGGTGGATGTGTGATCTGACTTAAATGAACCTTGTTGAGGTGAGTTTGCTTGTTAGAATTAGGTCCCTCTTATTATTAATGTTGTTGGTAAGTTAAATCCAAGGCACTGAGTTATAGGATTATTTATCGATTAGGGAAGTAATTTCAAACAAGCTACCTCATGGTTCCAAATAGATAAGGAGGGATTGGTTGTCTAGGGCTGAGTTGGCAACTAGAACTAATTTACTAAAGGCGTTGAAGACACCTTTGCATCGATGGTCGAATTCATAAATCAAATAAACATTTACATTTGGCTAGAGCTTTTTTCCATCGATTTTTCTAAAACTTTTAATTATTGTTTTCTTTCATTTAAGTTTTCAATTTAATTTTACTTTTCTATTTCATAAACCCCTTTTAATTTACTTTTACTGTTTTCGTTTGAAGAAATAAAGTTATTGTCGATATCTGTGGATATGACCCTACTTGCTGCTTCTACTAATTACTCTTTTTCAAGTAGGTTTTATTTTCGTAGGTCTTAATAGCCAAACACCCTTAAAACTTAAATTTAGGTAAATTACACCATTAGTCACTAAATTATGGGTCAATTTCGTTTTGGTAACTAAACTATTCAAATGTTTTCATTTAAGTCGCAATGTAGTTAAAATCAATGTTATATGGCTTTCTATATTCGCACTGCCTACACTAATCAAAAGCTCGCTTTCCTATTCTCTTCTACAGTTTAGTTTTTTTCATGAAATAACTTTGGATATCACGAATCTGTGAATCAAAATTCAAATAGCGTTTTTCTTCGATCTCTGACACTGACCATCAAATTGACTTGGATTTAAGGTATGTTCTTCTACTCATCAATGGGTACTAATCCACCATACTGATTGTCAAATCGCTGCTTAAAGCTGACTAGCGAAATTTTTATATATAAAAAACTTAACAGCCTAGTGACTTAATAAAAACTTTTGAATAGTTTAGTGACTTAAATGAAAATTTTCAAATAGTTCAATGACCAAATTGTAACTTTTTTAATTAAGTGACCAAAACAAAAACTAACCCATAGTTTAGTGACTAATGGTGTAGTTTACCCAATAATTTTAAAGTAAGAGAACAAAAATAAATGTAAAAAAATAATCACGGTTTAAAATAAGTTTATAAATAATAAATTACATAAGAATGATTTCTATACTATTATTTAAAATTGTTATACCTCTACACCTCTTGGACATGTGGCATCAAGAAAAGCCACCTAAAAGACTCCTGCAGATGGCTCTCTGCCTCACATCGCCCTGTTTGTCTTCCGCTTTGCATTACTCGGCTACCCACGCACTTCACCCTCCATCAAACCACCTTCCATTAAGCAACCTATTTTTTAGTAGGAACGTACTCCTATTTAAGGGGGACCGCCAAGGGACCATTAAGGCATAACAACCTCGTACTACCTCAGCGAAGGGAATGTCACACCAAAACTATGCTTGGCGACAATCAAGGTGTAACGACCTTGCCACTTGGCCGACCACACATTCTCCATGTCCTGAGTTCGTCGATGACGTGACACTAGTGGACAAGAGAGATCCTCCCCATATATATACCCCAACACACAATGATAAGGGGACATTTCTTCCATCAGCAACCTTAAACACTTATCCTTAGCATATAGTCTCCCTTGTTTTCCCGCTACCCTCTCATTAACCTCCTCTTAATCTGACTCTCTGCCTATCTAAGTAACCCAACCTCTTTACCACTACCATTATCTCCACCTTGTCCCCTTCCTTATTGTACACTTATATAAACATGACAACACTTTTTCAAAATTATAAACATACCTCTTTTCAAATTTTAATATCTAATGAAGATTCTAAATTTTCATAACCTCATACTTCTAATCCATCTTAGTACATTATGGTGAAATACAAAATAGATATTGGACATCCAAATATTCTTAGATGGAATCTATTGACTCATAAATGAAAACCAATTCTATTGCGAGAAATATCTCTTGCATGTTAGCTTGATGCATTTAAAATTACATGTTTAATGTAAGGTTGTTATTATATTAATGGTTAAGCAACTAAATGGAGGCACGATTTTTCTAACCATTAAATATAACATATATAAGCATAGATGACTTAATATTATCCCAACTAAAACTACGAAAATCTAGCTTAGGATATAAAGCAACAGCATTGTTAGTACAAATTGCATGTCATAGAGATTGGGCACAACCAAATTATTTCAAGAAATAAAATTACAAACTTCAGGTTGCACACATATGATACTTGAGCTCATGTTATTTGGGTATCATCCAAAAATGCAACCAACTTCTAATTTTTGCTAATTTTAGCTCAATGAATATTTTGCTCAAAGAAATAGTATAAATGAGAATTTTTAAAATGAAAATAACTTCTCATTCTTCAATGAAATTTCATATAAATTCTCATCAAATTATTTTGCATCACCATTGATTTGGGGTAGTCTAACCAGTCATACTTACACTAATGAACTTCTTGTCATTATCTCATGTGTCAATCATATAAGTATAATTCATTTCTTCAAGGAATATTTATAATGCAAATACACAAGTATATTATGTCATTTTATCCATGGTTTTAATGTAAAACACATTAAAAATTCCTTCCAACATATATTTTTCTCAATTTGAAAATTAATATTACGCCTTACAAGATTTTTCATAACAAAGAGGTGCAATATTAGTTTTTCCAGATTTCACCAAAAAAAAATATCAGTTTTTCAAGAGTTTTTACAATTTGATGCAATATTGGCTCAAAATCTATAATAAAGTATCACTTTATCATGTAACCTTAATAAATATTTAATTTATTTTCAATAATATACATTTTTGTACTTTTTTCACGATAAATGATAAAAATTTCACATTCTCAAAAACTTTATTTATATAAGGTTTAATGTAAAAATTGTCCCCTAAATTATACATGTTTTCGCATCTTAGTACTTAAATTTTTTTTAGTTAAAAGTGGTATCTAAACTAAAGTTTTTCCCCACATTGGTACTTCCATCAATCAATCGCTAAATAATTATGGTCAATAATGATGTGACCCAGTCATCACATGATAGAAAAAAAGATACTATAAATATCATATCATTATTTATATAAAATAATTCAAAGGAAAAAAGTTAGAGAAGTTAAAATAAAACTTTATATAGTTCATAAAAATAAATTTATGAACATTTTTATAATATGTTAAATATACAATTTAGAAAAATATATAAAGTACTTCTGTTTATTTTTTCTTTCCTTTTTTTTCTGTTATCATTGTCTTCTTCTTATTTATTCAATCTAGGTACTATGATTTGAAACTATTCAATGACAAATTGGGAAGGAGTTACCCATTCCATGGCAGATAACAACAAAATAATTGTTTAAAAGCATCAATGTTAAGGAAAGATTTTATATTCTTCTAGTGCATGTCAAACTTCTGTCTCATCACCATCGTCTTTTAAATCTATTTTATCGCCCTATCCTACAAATATGCTTCATCACCATCATCACTTCAAACAAACCTAAAACCTCAAAATCAAAATCAAAACCCTTAAAAAATCTAATCAAAACTCCAAAATAAGAATTTTTTTCGAAAAAAGTACACCAGTCACTAAAAGTGCTAATGGGTCGGGTCCACCCGAGCTTAAGCATGATATTAATATATTTATACTTGCTCAAGCCTGGCCTGACCCAAAATATGAGTCTAAAATTTTGCCCAAACACTTTCATATTTGCAAAAGATTAACCCAAGTCCAATTTAGGCTAGTCCATATTATTTTAAATTTTTTTAAAAAATATTTATGTTATTTTATTTTAATATTTAATAACTTTATACATTTTTTATTTATAGCAATTTTTTATAGAGTCATCTTTAACATTATTTTAATGTTTACATTAGAATGGTATTATATATATAGTATAGGTTTTTTTAATGTGTTCTAAATTAAATAATATATAAAAATACCATAACATAAAGTATTATAAACTTAAAAACTTGTCACGCTAGAGACTTGAATGTTCAAGTACAAGCGCGACCTATATTTTAAACGGGCCTAATTTTTTTTGCCTAAGTCGATTTTTTGGGCCGAATATTTTTTCCAAAACCCTCCCAAATTTCAGGTGGGCCTTCTGGCCTAGGCGAGTAGCCTGGTCCATGAATTGTTCTACCAGTCACTCAACTTTGATTAAAGTAACATTTCAGTCACTGAACTTTGAAAAGTTACAACTCAGTCACTAAACTTTAAAAAAGTGACAAATCAATCACATGAGCCCGTTAGGGTGCCATATTGGACATGGTCCCACCATTAAATTTTCCTTAATTTTCTTTTAATTATTATTATTATTAATTTTCTAAACAAATACAATTAAAAATTCTTTATTTTTCCCTTTAATATTCTCTTCTCTCTTCTTTGTACCTTCAAAATTTTTTCTATTTTGAAGCAACTTGAAAACAACAGCCAAAAAAACCAAAAATCAATGTCGGACTGTCACGATGGCTTGCCAACGGTGGTCAAAAAACTCCAAACTCTTAGCTAGTTTCTTTTTGACCCTTTGAACATGAATTCAGATTCGAATTATCCAAAAATTACCCCGAACTACTTGAATATATGCTTGAACGTTCGAACTTCTCCTTACCCGATCTTGAAATCCAACCATCGAATTAGTTTGATTCCAAGGTATGTTTTTTTGTGACCTCTTCTACATTCCTATTGTTCAAATTTCTGACATGTTGACCTAAGACCTCAAAACTGGCCTCAACATTCCTCTTATTTCTTTTTTTTATATATATTTTGTTTCTTCTTTCATTGATTTGTTTCCTTTCTCTCTGTTGCAGGCTTCCGATTGGTTTTCCTTTGGAGGTTTTTTTTTGTCGTTCATTTTGAATTTTTTGTGTTGGTGTTGGTGTGAATTTTTCGATTTTTGAGGGTGTGGTAAGGATGTGTTTATGGTGGCGATGGTAAATGGAGTGGTTGTGAGGGGGTTTGATTTGACAGTGTTGATGATGTATGGCAATTTGTTTACTAGATAGTGGTAGTGATTAGTGTTTAGAGAGGTTGATGATGGTGTGGTTAAGAGAAGAACAAATCCAAAGTTTTTTAAGTTTTCTAGAAAAAAAGAAAGAAAAAGAGGAGTTAAAAGAGGTTGAAGCGAAAAGCGGAGTTAACAGGGATGAGAAGGTAAGAAGGAAGCGGACATAGCTGGTTTGAATAGGTTAGTAGAATGAGTTCTATGATACCCACTATGTGATCTCTATTTCTTCGTCTTTTTTTTTATTTTTCTTCTTCTTTTGGTTGTTTATGTCCAATGTGGCTAGTTAACGAGCCATATTAACTAGTTAACGGGCCACGCCACATGTCCCGTTAGGCCTATAACGAAAAATGTTAGTAGTGACTAATTTGTCACTTTTTGATAATGTTAGTGACTGTTTTGCTATTTTCATTAAGTTTAGTGATTGTTTTATTATTTTAATAAAAATTTGAGTGACTGTTGGTGTACTTTACCCTTTTGTTTTGTTAAACTCAGAGGCAAATCTATAACAAAAGAGAAAAAAATTCCTTTGTTAAACACTCATCTATTCCACACCGATGCTTAGCCCCATGGGTTCACCGCCTCACTCTTATTCCTCCATCGACAGTCCAAGAAGGGAAGAATGGGAAGGCCCTCCAAAATAATACTAGAAAGGCTTCTTATATGGTTCTACAATCTATCTTTTACTTGTCTCCCTTTTTAACTTTTCTACAATTGGTCATTCCTCCTAACTTGGATGAAAGTTTAAGAACAACTACTTGTACTAGAGAATGGCGGTTCATTCCAACAACGGTTGCAATGATAGAGGTTTTTTAGGAGAAAAAGAAAGGAGATAAGAAAAAAAAGTGAAAAGAAGCGGAAGGAGGAGGGAAAAATGAGATAAAAAAAAAAGAATGTGAAACAAATGAAAGGGTAAATAAATTAGAAATGAAATAGAAAAACTGAAATGAAAGAAAAAAAATTCTATACATTTTTAAAATTTTATATTTAATATATTAGAAAAATTTTCACAAATTTAAAATTCTTAATTATATATATTTTATTTTTATTTCAGTTTTTATACTTTTTTTCCAATTTTATTTTTTGGAATTATTGTATATAAATAATGATGTGGCATTACTTATTTGGCTTTTTTGCCACGTGTCTCTTGGTGATTGGACCACATCATCATTGACCATAGTTGACTAGCGGTTGATTGATGGAGGTACTAATGTGGGAAAAACAAGTATAATTTAGGGAGTAATTTTTATGTTAAGCCTTAAAATAAAATAAAACATGTATAAATATAAATAAAACATATTTTTGAGGTTTTGACCTGCTTGTTCCATGTTTTATTAGAATAAGAACGAATTTTCTATTAGGTCATGAGATGTTTTAGCCTCATGGGTGTGTAACCTTTTTATTTTTTTTGGCCTACTAAGGAGTGGCATGTTTGACAAAACAAAAATTGGTTTTCGGTTGGGAATCTTCAGCTCTTTAATTGGTCATATTGAGAAGTTTAAAGTGAATATAATGTTTCTCCTTATCATTTTCTCTTGAGAGATTTTTTGGGCAGTTGGAAGACTGATTTATGGAATTTTCATTTGATAAATATTCAGGATAATTAATCGAATAATTTTAGCTTTTAAATAGGAGTTTAAAGCTTATCAAAACTCTATTGGATCGACTCTTGTATTAGCCTATAAATAGGCTGCTTGTAGCGTTACTTAGAGTGTACTTTTGGAGTATCTTTGTCGACAACTTTGTTGTGTTTTCTTGTAGTTATTTTGTGACACTCTTTTAGGCATTCTTTGGAGAGTTTACTGATTGTATTGTGAGATATTTGGGTGAGTGATTCTTGACAATTGGGTTTAGTATTAAGGCTGCAATTATTTCCTTGTCCAAGAGTAGGTTGGGCTTAAACCAATAGGTGATCCGAACGATTGTTGAATAAAATCATTCACTAAGCGAGGCTTTGCAGACGTAGGACTGTTGTGTCTAGATTGCGTTATCAAATATCATGTGTTAATTCTCTCATTACTTTGTTCCTTACATTACTTTGCATTTAACCTTTTTGCTCATTTTTGTTCCAATAGCAATTGGAACAAAACTGTTTTCTAAGTGCAAACCGAAAGCTTTTTTTTACATATATTAAACATAACAAAGAAAATTTTCAAGTCACTAGAAAATTACTTTAACAATCATATGTTTAGATAATTTTTTATATTCCATAACACAAAAATACAAAATATTATTAGATCATAAAAAGAGATTAAAGTAACTTTGCAACAATAGAGGTCTGAACATAAACGTTTTCAAACCTCCTCTTTTGACATAATTTCAAATTCAAGTTTTATTATCATGCATTGTGAAGTATTTATTTTTCGATAAGACTTTGCAAAATTTAATACTTTAGACATACTACAGATATATACACGATGCATTCATATTTATCATAACAATTATTAACATCATCCTTTCTCTTTTAGCCTTATACTTTTCAAGAACTAGTAGAATTATAATATCAATATAAACTATGAAAACTAATAAATTTATTATCATTCTTTTTACTTCGTATCCACAGATAAGTACTATTATGGTGTTTAGTTCTGGAAATGTCTAAATAAATATGAGGTCTATAATGTCATTATGTAACACCCTTTGCCCGACCTGATCACTGAATCCGAACTACAAGATGCTACATTCATTGTCAAAGCAACTACAATTAATTATGTAGAAAATAATCATTAACACATGCAATTCAATGTAAATCACATTCAATTTATGCTTAAACAATCATTTTCGAGCCTTATACGAGCTTACGAAAATTCTTTTGCCAACCCGGGCATGAAACATGACCAAATTGTAAAGTTTTAAAAGTTCAAGGTATACATCATGACATCATATCTTCCATGTCGTGACGTCACCAAAATAGTAAGCCATTTCACGACCTCATGCCATTCGACGTTGCGATGTTACTTACTGTCGGTTGAGGTTGCGACGAGAGAGGTTGGTCGTCAAGACGTGGACCCTTTTTTGGCAAAAGTGAACCATTTGCTACCTATGTCAAAGTTTCCAACCAACCCATTTAATATATTCACCAAGCATCAATTCACTTGATTCAAAACATGTCAAACAAGCTCAAACATTCATATTCAACTTCTTATCAAGACATTCACTAGTTAAACATTAGTTAAACTTAAACATTTCAATGTGACTAGAATTTATCATCCAAACCATTCATATACTAATTTTTACCTAATCAATACCACACTGAAATATGTCATCCCACTTTAATTTCATACATTTATGGACATTATATGCATTAATGGCCTATAGGCATTAAACACGAACCGATTAAACTATACACCAACACATATCTCAAGCGTGTCAATCAAACATATCATTTTCAACTAGGCACCAACTTAGCTCTTGTACTTATCTCATCCTATCAACATAAATATACCAAGTTTAAATAGCTTCGTATTTCAACTTCCCCAAAGCATCAAACATTATTAAATTATGCATTAACCAAATCACATGCCATGAACAACATTCATATACCAAATTCAATACCAATTTCAAATCATCAAGACTTTTGAAGATTAAAGATTGCACCAACACACATATATACAGGCCACAGCCCTTGACTCAAAATGATTGTATAGTTACCAATTAGGTGAGCTTTGAGACAACCTGACTTGACGTGTTCCATAAGGTGACGATCTACAAGGAAATGGGAAAACAAACTAGGTAAGCATATAAGATCCTTAGTAAGTTCATAGGTATTAAAAAAAAACTTAAATTATCTTTTATCTAAATATAATAAACTACCTTGACTTGGCATAGTTTGGCTAGACATGACAAACCAAAACATCAACAAGGTGAGCATTAACTTATAGTCTGACCATATGATACCACAATTATGTAACAAGCCAATTCATGTTATTTTAGATAACCAATCTCAAAACTCATTCATTCCAAGAGTAATACAATCACATTCATAATTCATTCAAAATTCTTCCATTTGAACCTCAAGTTCATTTCATCACATTTCAATTTCTCGTTTTATATAAACTATTTCTCCTGATGAACCCTAGTAAGCAAACTCGGATACACATGTATCTACACCACACCAATTGCTCGTCCAAGCTAAATATACACAAGTTAGGTTACCCATCCAGGCTAAACCTTTATAACGACACATCAGATTATTCGTTCGAGCTAAACCTGTGTCACATATATTTGAGAATTTGCAACAAATGCTAAACCTCAGAAACATCCGTAATCAATCTCACACAAGCGCGCAAATGACCTTATTGGCATGCATATCGTATCCTAACCTTTACTAAATTAACATAGGCATCTTTTACACATATAAACGTCACTTTTCAATTTAGTCCAATTCCAACCTTTTATATCGATTCACAACCAATTATTTCACAATCAAATATATATACAAAACAAATATATAACAAACTAAGTAAATTAATATCATATGAACTTACCTGATCAAAACACTAAACAAGATGATTATTCAGGGACTAATCAACAATTTTGGCTTTTCCTCGATTACTGGTAACTCTTGAAAATAGTTATATTTCATGCCTTTAGATCTAGCTATTGCATGTAATTAGGTACATTTAGTTGCATTTTTAGGATATTATTTTATCAGTTTTTAGAATATTGCATAAGGAGCTTGGACAGTACTTAAATATTGTAATTTGTTACTTTTAATTGCATGTGGAAGGGTTATGTTTGGTGGTTTTGCAGGTGCAGGATAAGGAATGAGAAATAGAGTGAAGGTTTGCCGAGGCAAAGAGATGGACAATTTGCCAACTTGTATGTCATGGCAATTTACGATTTTGAGAACATGACAAAGTCAACAGTCAACGCGTACCAGTTTCAACTAACTCTACTTGTACCAAATAAATCTGCCTAAAAAGAGGAGGAGATAAAT
Organism: Gossypium hirsutum; assembly: GCF_007990345.1. Lineage (NCBI taxonomy): Eukaryota > Viridiplantae > Streptophyta > Magnoliopsida > Malvales > Malvaceae > Gossypium > Gossypium hirsutum. The sequence goes on along the minus strand of NC_053440.1, from coordinate 47,006,306 downwards.
CTTAGGCTGTTGGTTTTATCTTATAGAAAAAGAATTAGAAAGAGAAAAAAGATCATGAGATAATGAGCTGATAACCACATACCCAAAAGGAAGAGATTTTAAACCAAAAAGAATTTTAAAAGAGAGAAGATAATATTTGGTTGTTAGATAAACCCTAGTACACTTTCTTATAAAAGGCCAATGAAGGAGAACTTAAAGGGACTGAGAACAACAAGACAGGAAGATCCTAAGGCAAGAGTAAGAGGGTTCGCTTGAAAAAGGAAGTCATCCTCTTGGCTAACACAGGGCACTGTGCTGCTGAAGTGTGGACCAGCGAAAGTTGTTCTCCTGACGTTCTTCCATTATTTCCATCATGTTCTCTTGTGAATTGATTTGGTTGTAAATAATGGTGATGGTTTGGAATTTTATTTTCCAACCGATAAGATAAATCTCATCGGGTTGGGGTTATTTTGATGATACTGCCCATTCAATTGGTTAAGTGCAATCCCTAGGAATAGTCGATAGCATATTATTCCTGTTAAGTTGATTTAATGCGGGAAAGGTTAGATTACTTAACTAATATTGGATGGCATGAGCAACATTCGAATGATGCTTGTGTCATAAAGAAGGAATTACATAGGTTACTGTAATAAGACCCTGTATGAGCAGGGACAGTGACTTGAGGTTTTGCCCCTAAAAAGGCAGGACACTCTACGGCTCTTTTGCACAGTAAGTTAATCAAGATTTTTCCATGACATTATTGACAGTAAGGTTGATTTTGAGTAATCTCATCCTTCCACATAAATATTGTAGACACTATACTTGATTCTGTACCGAAATATCTTTGCCTTAGAATCCTTAGTTGATTATTTGTTCATTTTTATATTATTCACGCAATAGTTTCCATATTTACATTTCTGTTATCACCTTTACCATAGCAATTCCAGTTATTTACCCATCATCGCATATTTACCTTAGTTATTGTCATAACATTTCCTTCAATCATTTTACACGCGACAATTACCTCTGATTTGATCCAGTTCTTTACCCATACAATTATTATATACAATCCATCAATACCAAACATTTACACAAGATGCCATGACATGAATGAACCTGTATAATCTCATTTTTCAATACCCTTAAAAAGTTTTACATTTTATTCAATTCAGTCCCTAAATTCGAAATAGCCATAACTTTTAATTTTTAGCCTTGCTATAAAATTTGACTTCAATTACATTCATTATGGATCATCTAATCTATACTTATTCCAAAATTTCACAATAATTTTACATTTTATTCACTTTCATTCCTATATACAAAATTAGCAATTAAACATTATAATCTAGTCATTTTCATAACCTAAGTTTAAAATCTATCAATTTCACACTAAATTCTTCAAGAAATCAACAATGATAACGTTCAAAAACTTTAACACTTTTACAAATTGGTACATGGGCTAGCTAAATCAAGTTCCTATGATCTCAAAAATATAAAAATTACGATAAAAAGACTTGGAATTACTTACCAATCAAGGACCGAATGTTAAGAGCTTCAAAAATGGTTTTCTTAGGTTTTCAAAGCATGGACAACTAGGAGAAAATGAAAATGATGAAATGCTCCACTAATATTTGATATATATATACTTTAATTAAATCATTAATCACCTAATTAACTTAATTTAATCATACTTTATTAACTTAACCCATCTTTCATTAGTACATAAGTGGAATCCTCCATCATCAAGCACTAATTCATATTACAAAATGGTTTAATTACCATTTTGGACCTTTGGCTAGTTGCAATTTAAGCCCCTAAGTCTTTGGCCAATTAAAAACATATAACGATTGGACTTTTATAGTTTAGTCCCTATACCTAAATAAACTATTTAATTGACAAAATTGATGGACCAAACATTAATGTTTTTATACCAACTCCATAAATATTCATATTTAATATTTACGAACCCGATTTATAGAAATAGGTTTCAAAACTATTTTTTTTTGCACCATTGAAAATCAGGTTGTTACACATTAATTCAACAAAAGACTATATGTTTCATATAATGGTACACAATATTTGCTTAAAGAAATGTGTCAAAATTTTCAATTGTTCAAATTGACTTTAATGGTCAAAAGTGATCATAAAATTTATTATATTTATTGAAGGCATTCACTTCAAGGGATACGCAAAAAATAATTTGGCAATAATGTAAGCATATCTCATATTCCTTACCAATAAGATCATATAGATATCGTCCACTCCAAGGAATGATTAATTAATATAAACTATTTATCATTTTATTTTAGGAATGAACATTAAACATTATTCTAAAAAACAAGAATGAACATTTAACAACATTTTGGACTATCCATCTTCCTCTTATCTATTTTCCAATAATGATAATATGTTTCATTTACTTGAACGAACACACAATATAAATGTTAATAAGGCAAATAAATGTATCATTGTTTGCAAATTTACTTCAATATCATTGTGATAGATCAAATGTACCTATGCATTGTTCCCTTTCCAGTTTAATCAAACCTTTGAAAAATATTCTACCAATATGCTTATGTCAAATAATATATGAGTATCACACAAACATTTTTGAGCTCTTCGGAAGCCTATTTGGAGTACCTTAGTTGTTCTTTTATTAATCTTTATAATTCTACATTTTAGGATAGAAAAGAATTATTATAATCACTCAAACTATAATTATCAATATGCCCGTAGTAGTTCATCCAAGACCATCCTCCATAATTATAACTTTACACTTTTTAAAATTGATTATGTAATGATACACTCATTTCAGTGAATGAAACAGATCTAGTGAGACAAACTTTCATATCATAATCTTCTTTCAAAATTGATCCATAAGTTTAATGAATCTTTTACTTGCTTTCTTTCTTTGTAAGGCTTTAGCAAAAAATTCATGATTAGTGTCGTTATATAGTTTTCAAGCTTGTATAAATTTGAACTCTCCATTGATATTTGTTGCTATACAATGACATTACTCAATAATAATGAAATTAATCATAATTATGATAAATAGATATTTATACTCATAAGGTAGATATCCCAAAACTTATAGCAAATATATATTTTTAGTCACATTCCACATCAATCATATATCTTAATCAAAATAAAAATTTAACCAATCAATTATATAAAAAATAAACCAATTAAAAAACAAAAACATATACCTCCACATAGAAAGCCCAATAATTAAACACAAGTGTTTTATAAATTCATAAAGATGCAAATAAAGAATTATATGCATTGAACTTCTTAATAGAAATCAGATCAAATTTTAAAAGAAGTTGATTAAACTTGAATCATTATGAATGAGAAGTAATGACTATGAACATTCTTTGTAGTGAAGAGCAAGAAATCATCCTAAAGCAAAACTGAAAATCAACCCTCTATTTATACTAGTAACGGAAAGGCAAAACGGTAAATAGGTAGGGGCAAAAGAGTAAAAGAAACGCAGGAACAGTTTGAAACTGCCCCATTATTTTTGTGCTCAACTGTCAAAAAAATATATCAGTTCCAATTTTTTCGAAATGGTATAATTGGAAAAAATAAAACTGTTAAAGATACGATTTTCTGAAAAATGATGAAACTATTATAAAAAAAGATATACACATAGTAAGCAATATGGGATACACCCAATAACAACAACGTTTTGCATTACCAATGTAATAGGCCAAATTCGTCCGGCCCAAACCAAATAAAAAAATATAATAAACTAGAAAATTAATAAAATTCCAAAAAAGAGTCCATTTAAAAATACAAGCCCAAATACAAAAAACAACCTAAAAACCCTACAAGCCCCCAAAAAACCCTAAGCCTTAAAGCCCAAAATATTGAAAAAATTTAGAAACACTAGCCACCAAAAAGTCTTCAGCGCCGCCGCTCCCTTCGCCATGTTAGTAGGTGTGCCATGTAAGGCCTGACTTCGCCGCCTCATCCTTGCCGCCGTCACCTGTAGAAGACAGAGAAAGGGAAGCAGAAAAGAAAAAAAATAAGCTGTTGTATTTCGACTATAAAAAGTCAAAGGAACATTTGTATTTTTCACTCTCTTCTCTTTTACGAAGAAATTCAATAAAGAATCCAAAAACAATCAAGTTAATAAGATGTTTTTTTATTTCAATCTGCTATTTTTTTCATTCTTATTTTATTTTATTTTCATAAAAAAAATAAAAAAATAAAAAAAAGGCTTAAAAAGAGGGTAGTCGAATTTTTTACTTTTTATTTCGAAAAATATAAAAATAAGAAAGGCGAATTTTTTTTACCTACAACGCTCTATTTTTCGCAACCGTGGAAGGCCGACTTCGGTCCAGAAGTCTCTAAACCCATTAGGATTCCTTCAAGGCTCGTCGAAAAAGAGGGAACCGAAAGGTTTCCAGCCCTTTTGTTGAAGTTTGACCAAATTTATAGGGTTAAAAACCCCAAATCGGTATCCTAGGTGAGGAAAGGAGTCAAAAGGGGTATTTTGGGCATTTTTCAGCCACCAGAGGCGGCAGTTACTGTCGCCGATGACCGGTGGTTGCTATGGCCTTTTGGCCAAAGTGGGGGAAGAGTTTGAGAGAAAAAAAAATTGAAAGGGAGTTTTTATTTTACATAGGTTTAAAATGATTTTTTTTAGATTTTTAACTTATATATGTTTAATGAAACTACGTCGTTTTGGCCTGGCTGCAAAAGCCCCATAATGACGTCGTCTTCGGCACAACCCGCTGATCCAATCCGGATCTCCTAAGATCCGCGTGTTTTTAAGGAAGGAGTCTAATTGATGCCCAAGTCCTTCCGCTTTTAGGCACTATTTAATATGGTCTTAATTTGTATTTTGCTCTTCTTTTTAAATTATACCACATAATTTTGGAATTATTTCATCTTAGTTCCCAAACAATCGACCCTTTGGGGAATGATGTATATTGGGTTTGGATTATTTGCCCTTTCGGTCCCTTCACTTTATTTCATTTTTAATCTGACCCTTTATTTACTATTTTATTTATTTATGCCCTAAACTTTTGTTATGGTTTCGATTTAATTCCTGTTTCTTTAGTCTCACCCCTTTACTTTCTGTTATTTAATTTCCAACATTTTTTAATTTCCTTATTTGTATTTTTACCCTTTAATTTGTGTAACTTGCATTTTTATCCTTAAGTTTTTTTTATCATTTCAGTTTATTTCATTTTTTATTTTTTTAAATGTTGATGTTATTGTTAAATGATTATTTTTGCTAACTAATATTTTATGTTTAACATTTTGTCATTGCTAATACTCCACTTATTATTTTACTAATATTACCATTATTAAATAGTATTATTAATTGACTAAAAATTATTCCCACCACTACTTTTTATTATTATTTTATTATCATTTTTTTTACCTACGTAAATTATTTTATTCCATTTTTGCCACTACCATGCTATACAACATGTTTGAATATTCGCTCTTTCCTATACCAACACTCGAATAAATTAATCTCATATTGCATTAAATGTTATGCTTGTTTTTATACATTGTATATTTAGCAATTTGAACCAAGGCGATATTCTTTATTTTGAGGATTCGAGAAATTGTACCCCTAGCTTATGGGGTACGATATTCACCTTGAACCGAAACAATTGAACGTCCATTTTAAAAAATAATAATAATTAAAAAATATAAGACTTGGGAAATGATTAAACGGCGAGCATTCTTATTTTTGAGAATTCGAGATTTTGTGTCCCAACTTACGAGACATGATTTTTTGTCTTGATTGACCCGAAATGAGAAAACCTCCTCGTTAAAAACTCAATTTAGATAGCGAATTTTTCAATACCATCAAATAACATCGCGCGAAAAGGTTTTAAATTCTCTTCAGATTCTCAATTTTTGACATCAAGACATTAAGTAATCAACTAGGTACCAATTCTGGGCATTATGAGGGTGTTAATCCTTCCTCATACGTAACCAACTCCCGAACCCACTTTCTGGATTTTGTAGACCAAAAATAATCATTTTAGTAAATCTAACATTTTATTAAAATGACCAATTTTTGATGCGATCAAATCACACCTAAACAAAAAGGATTTGTGGCGACTCTATTTTCACTTTTTAAAATAAAAAGTCGATTTCCAAAAAGGTTTCGACAACTTGGCTTATTCCACTGGGGACAAATAAGAGAGTCAAGCTGCAAGTTGATTACTTTTTGGTCTTTTTGTCGAAAATCGAGAATTTTGATTTAAAATAGGATGACCCATTCCTTGCATTTCATCTTTCATGTTTTATTTTGGTGGTAAATAATGTCTTTATTATCTCAGGTTATATACATCTGTTTTATTGGTTCGAGAGTTTCTCTCCGTATATTTACACATACTACATGACATAATCGTTCCATTTCACCCTTCTTAAGTGGGAGTGAGAAGTTATTCCTTCGTGAGGTCCTCACCTCTATGTAGGATAGTGGATCGCTTTCGGGATACATTCGTACCTATGTCTTTGTGAGGTCTTTACCTCTGTGAAGCCATAGGGAAATGTATTCCCCTAAACTAAACTTGGTCCATATAAGCCTATAATGGGTAAGGATCGAAGATTCTGCCGGTCCGGGTACCTTTACTTTAGAACCAAACTGCATGGGGAGAACCATGTCAAACCTTTAGCGTTCACCTGAATAGATGCTCTATTTATTATTTTTTTGCTTTGTATTCTAGCTTTATATAAAATGTACTGACTTGTTCCATTTTGTTTTAGTTGTGATTGCATTGCATTTTCATCTTAGAAAAAGGATGTTGATTCATGTTCAGTTGCTAAATAAAGAGCTTGCCATGGAAAAGGGGTTTATTGATAAAGTAGAAAAAAATGCGGCCGTGCAAATATGATCCGAGAAAAGGCAACAAGAGAAAGGTGACAGCTTATGAGAAAGGCATGTAAGAGGTATGGACCATGTTGTGATCGAAGCTTTGGCCTGAGTACGAGAGGTGGCTAACCACTTGCAGACCCTAGCCATTCAAAGCCTGAAATATGAATCAGAGTCAGATCGAGGCCGAGAATTAGCTTGGCCTTTTAGGAAAGTTAAGGTTTTGAGTGTTAAAGCGAGGTTGTATATGTATCCGCTTTATGTAAAGGAACTTATTTTTTAGTAAAGTTGTTCTAATGGAATTGAATTAGAAACAACGCCTTTTTGCATGTATCTTTTCCATTCATTAACACTACATTTTGTTACACGCAATAAATTTTATGAAATCCAAAAGTGCGCCGAGTTTAGAACTCTAGTACAGAGGCTGATAGACAACAAAGAATTAGAATTCTTTGAAGACGTTGAGGATTCAGAAGGGGAATATGTGTGTGGCTCTAAAGAGAGAACTGAGGAAGGGAACCTATCAAAAATTTGTCCTTATATCCTCAAAAGTGTTTTGAACAACTGGATTGTGAAGAAGATCACTGTAGTATTTAGGACTATTTTAGAGTAATGTTCAGAACACACCTGTTACTCTAAGCCTAGGAGTAATAGGGATCTTTATTATGAAAAGGCACATGTCCACTGTCTTTATTTCAACTAAAATAATGCATTTTTATGTCTCACTTGGCAAATATTCTACTTTTTTTTCTTTTTTTTTCTCATACTCATACCATACATTTAATTATTCTTAAATTTATTTGTTCATTGGGTCTCTTTTTATTCATATAATAGGTCCCCATATATTAATGATACGAGCGACGCTGCTGCTGACTCGGAGTCTCCTTTTAAGTAGGATATGTGTCCAAAGAAACCTCAGGACTTTGAAGATAATCGAGATTGTAACTTGTCTCCTAATTTGTTAAGGATGACAGAGCAAGATGAGAAACAGATCATACCTCACAAAGAGTCAGTAGAAATTTTGAGCCTAGAGGATGAACAAGAAAAAAAAGGTGAAAATCGGGACTTGCGTCACTGTAAAAATAAGGCGAGACCTCGTTGAGTTACTCCAAGAATTCAAAGATGTCTTTGCATGGTCATATCATGACATGTCTGGTCTAAGTACTGACATCGTGGCACATCGACTTCCCATAAAGAAAGAATGCAAGCCAGCTCAGCAGAAATTTCGACGAATGAGGCTAGATGTACTGTTAAAAATAAAAGAAGAGGTCAAGAAAAAATTTGACGCTGGTTTTCTACAAATGGTCAAAGATTCGGAGTGGGTAGTCAATATAGTCCCCATCCATAAGAAATATGAAAAAGTACGAATATGTGTAGACTACAGGAATTTAAACAAGGCTAGCCTGAAGGATAATTTTTTGTTGCCCCACATCGATACTTTAGTGGACAACATGGCAGATCATTCTTTGTTTTCCTTCATGGATGGTTTCTGCGGATATAACTACATAAGGATGCATCTGAAAGATATGGAGAAGACTACATTCGTAATAATGTGGGAAACATTTTATTATAAAGTGATGTTATTCAGATTGAAAAATGTAGGAGCAACATATAAAAGAGTCATGGTGACTTTGTTTCATGATATGATGCACACAGAAATTGAGATTTATGTTGATGATATGATTACAAAATCCTAAATAGAGAAAGAGCATGTGAAAGTCTTGAGAAAATTGTTCTTGAGGTTGATGAAGTTCCAGTTAAAGTTGAACCCAACAAAATGCACTTTCAGTGCCATATCGGGCAAATTATTGGGATTTGTAGTCAGTAAAAAAGGGATTGAGATTGACCCAGATAAAGTCAAGGCCATACAGGAATTACCATCACCGTGTACCTAAAAAGAAGTTTAGGGTTTCTTAGAAAGATTAAATTATAATGTCCGGTTCATTTCATAACTAACCGAGAAATGTGAACCCAAATCCCATCTTCTTAAGAAACATGATCCATATGTATGGGATGAGGAATGCCAGAAGACCTTTGACAAGGTTAAACTTTATTTGTCCAATGCCCCAGTGTTGATGCCACGTAGTCCAGATAAACCACTAATATTCTACTTGGCAGTATTTGGAAAATTTATGGGATGCATACTTGGCCAACATGGTGAGCTAGAGAGGAAAAAAAGAGCAATCTATTACCTCATCAAGAATTCCACCGAATGCGAGACAATATATTTGTCAATCTAGAAGTTGTGTTGCACCTTAGTCTAGACCACCCGGAGGCTAAGATAATATATGTTGTATCATATGACTTGGCTCATTTAAAAAATGAACCCTCTAAAGTTAATAATAGATTCGAACTCATTTTGAATGGAAGAATGGCTCGATGACATATCCTGCTCTACAAATTTGACATAATTTATGCAAACCAAAAAGCAGTAAAGAGAAATGCAATAGTGAATTTTCTAGCTAGTAGAGCTCTAGAGGATTACGAGCCTTTAAATTTTGATTTTCCAAATGAGGATCTGATGTATGTTGCAACCACGAAAGAAGGTGCTCCAAGAGGATATCTCTAGAAACTAAATTTTGATAGCGCCTCAAACACCATGAGTAACAGAATTAAGGCAGTCTCGGTATTTTCAGACAAAGATGATCTTCCTTTCACCTGTAAACTTAATTTTGATTGTACAAATAACATGGCGAAATACGAAGCATGTATCATGGGTATCTTCGTGGCCATAGAATGTAAGATCAAAGTGTTGGAAGTATACGATGACTTTGCACTAGTAATCTATCAACTCAGGGGTGAATGGGAGACAAGAGATTCCAAGCTGATTGATTATGGAAAGTTAGTTCTAGAATTAATTAAAGAGTTTAATGACATCACATTTTGCTACCTCCTACGAGATGAAAATCAAATGGCCGATGCCCTAGCTACCTTAGCCTCCATGATCAAAGTGAACAAATAAGAGAACTTAAAGACTATCCAGATGTGCATTTATGAGTCCCCGACCCATTGTTACAACATCGAAGAAGAAGAAAGAGATGATTATCATTAGTACTATGACATATTGCAATATGTAAAGAACCATAAATACCCTAAGCAGGAAACCAAGAATGATAAAAGGATGCTGAGAAGGATGGCCAATGAGTACATCCTAGATAGGGAAAGCCTATATAAAAGAAGAAAGGACCAAGTGTTCCTAAGGTTTGTAGATGTTTTTGAGGCCAAGAAAATCCTAGAAGAAGTCCATGAGGGTGTTTGCAGAACACATACTAACGATTTTATAATGGTTAGGCAAATCATGAGATTCAGATATTATTGGTCCATCATGGAAGGGGACTATATCAATTATGCCAAGAGATGTCATAAGTGTCAATTTTATGGAGATAAATTTCATGTGCCTCCTTCACATCTTCATGTTATGACTTCTCCATGACCTTTCTTTATGTGGGGCATGGATGTCATTGGGTTGATCTTGTGAAAAGCTTCCAATGGGCATCGATTCATCTTTGTGGTCATCGATTACTTCACCAAATGGGTAGAAGCCGCTTATTATGCTAATGTCACAAAGTCGACAGTTGGCAAATTCTTAAAGAAAGAAATTATATGTCGATATAGAATGCCAGAAAGGACCATATCTGACAATGTATTAAATTTGAACAACAGCACGATAGCGGAGGTTTGTAGTCAATTAAAGATCAAACATCACAACTCGTCACCATATCACTCAAAAATGAATGGTGCAGTGGAGGCAGCTCATAAGAATATTAAGAACATTGTAGGGAAAATGACAAAGACTTATAAAGATTGGCATAAGAAACTACCATTTGCCCTCTATATTTATCGAACGTCTATTAGAACCTCTACCGGGGCAACACCTTTCTCATTGTTAGAACCTCCACCATTCTTGGAATGGGCCTCAACAAGTTTGCTCGGAGAAGCTCATATTGCGATATCTGGGGCACCTAATTTCATTTTCACTCACTTTGTGTTCTGGCAATGTTTGCCACTTTGATTAGTCTTTTCATTAAAGGTTTTGCTCCCAATAAATTTCAGTCTTATTCTTTTTTTTCTACGATCTTATTCAAGCATTTTTCATTGAAATAATGGTTAATGGACTAATAGTGTCAAAGTATAAAAGGATTTCTGCATGTCACTCTGGAAATTTTTAAATAGTATAGGGACCTGAAACAGGACCACTAGTTGGAAACAACCAAATTTGAAAGTTGGAAAGATCCTAAAACAAATAGTCCAGATGCCACTACCTCTTTGGGTTTCCTGTAAAAAATATCATACATGAATGGAAGGCATGGTAACACATCAGTGATAGAATCTTGACGAACAATAAGCAATGTCAACCTAAGCACTAAAAAGGGGATCATTCTCGAAAATGACATTCTGCATTCATACAAATATCATTCATATACATCTAGTTAGGATTATTTGATTCATTCTGATCATAACATCCTAATCACTTGGCATAAAATAAAGGCCTATGAAATGGATTCTACAGGCCTTGTTCCCTAAAGAACGGTGCAACAGATCAGTGAAACCATAATTCTTATACCCCTGAAGTTGTAGTAGGTCAGATTGAATCTACCATAGCAAATCTTATCTTCCTAAAGTTATAGTGGAGCAGATTTAAGCTACAAATCCTATACCTTTAAGTTGCAGTAGATCAGATTAAATCTACCGTAGTGAATTTTATCTCTTTGAAGTTGCAGTAAAGCAGATTAAAGCTACAAATCCTATATCCCTGAAGTTGCAGTAGGTCGGATTGAATCTACTATAAGGAATCTTATCTCCTTGAAGTTGTAGTGGAGCAGATTGAAGCTAAAAATCATATACCCCTAAAGTTACAGTGGGTCGAATTAAATCTACCATAGCGAATCTTAACTCCCTAAAGTTGCAGTGGAGCAGATTGAAGCCATAAATCCTATACCCTTGAAGTTACAGTGGGATAAATTAAATCTACCATAGCAAATATTATTTCCCTGAAGTTGCAGTAGAGTAGATTGAAGCTACAAATCCTATACCCCTGAAGTTGCAGTGGGTCAAATTGAAGTTACCATTGCGAATCTTATCTCCCTGAAGTTGCAATGGAGCAGATTGAAGCTACAAATCCTATACCCCTGAAGTTGTAGTGGGTCAGATTGAATCTACAATGGCGAATCTTATCTTCCTGAAGTTACAGTGGAGCAAGATGAAGCAACAAATTCTATACCCAGTGGGTCGGATTAAAACTACAATGGTGAATATTATCTCCCTAAAGTTATAGTGGAGCAAGATGAAGCTGCAAGTCCTATACATTTGAAGTTGTAGTGGGTTGGAATGAAACTAGAATGGCGAATCTTATGTCCCTGAAGTTGCAGTGGAATCTCAAAATTATAATATCAAATCTTATCTCTCTGAAGATGTAGTGGAGTAAGATGAAGCTATAAATCCTATATCCCTGAAGTTGCAATGGATCAAATCAAAGTTATAATATCAAATCTTATCTCCCTAAAGATGCATTGGAGCAAGATGAAGCTATAAACCCTATACCTCTTAACTTGCAGTGGGTCGGATTGAAACTACCATAGTAAATCTTATCTCCTTGAAGTTGCAATAGAGTAAGATGAAACTACAAATCATATACCCCTAAAGTTGTAGTGGGTCGGAAGGAAACTACAACAACAAATCTTATCTCCTTGAAGTTGCAATGGAGCAAGATGAAACTGTGACACTAAATCCTGCCTTCCTAAAGTTGTAGCGAAGCAGATACAGTAAAGTAGAGTAACCAAGGAACTAAAAGAATGGGTCACTTGAAAAAGAGAAGCACCAAAGAAATCGAGATATAGCAGGACCGAACAGAATTGGTTCTCTTTTACAGTTTTTGCTCTTTTCCCGCTACACAACAATGAGAAAAGAGGGGCAACTGTAATAGGCCAAATTCGTCCGGCTCAAACCAAATAAAAAATATAATAAACTAGAAAATTAATAAAAGTCCAAAAAAGAGTCCATTTACAAAATACATGCCCAAATACAAAAAAAACCTTAAAACCCCTATAAGTCCAAATAAAACCCTAAGCCTTAAAGCCCAGAACATTAAAAAATTTTAGAAACCCTAGCCGCCCTAAAGTCTTCAGCACCGCTATTCCTTTCGCCACGTCAACAAGCATGCCATTTGAGGCCTGGCACTGTCGCCTCATCCTTGCTACCATCACCTACAGAAGACAGAGAAAAGAAAGCAGAGAAGCAAAAAAGAAGAAAAGAAAAAGACAAAAATAAGATATTGTATTTCGGCTATAAAAAGCCAAAGACACATTTGTATTTTTTCTCTTATCTTTTTTACGAAGAAATTCAATAAAGAATCCAAAAACAATCAAGTTAAAAATGTGTTTTTTATTTCAATCTGCTATTTTTTTCATTTTTATTTTATTTTATTTTCATAAAAATATAAAAAATATAAAAAAACAAGGCTTAAAAAAGAGGGTAGTCGAATTTTTTACTTTTTATTTCGAAAAATATAAAAATAAGAAAGGTTAATTTTTTTTTACCTGCAACGCTCCATTTCCCGCTACCGTGGGAGGTCGACTTCGGTCCAGAAGTCTTTAAACCCATTAGGGTTCCATCGAGGCTCGTCGTAAAAGGGGGAACCGAAAGGTTTCCAGCCCTTTTGTCAAAAGTTTGACCAAATTTTTTGGGTTAAAAACCCTGGATCGATATCCTAAGTGTGGAAATGAGTCAAAATGGGTATTTTGGGCATTTTTCAGCCACTAGAGTCGACGGTTGCCTTCACCTGTGATCGGTGGTTGCGGTGGCCTTGTGGCCGGAGGGGGAGAAAAGTTTGAGAGAAAAAAAACTGAAAGAGTTTTTTTTTTACATAGGTTTAAAATGATTTTTTTTTAGATTTTTAACTTATATAGGTTTAATGAAACTACATCGTTTTGGTCTGGCTTCAGAAGCCCCAAAACCACGTCGTTTTTTGCACAACCCACTGGCCTGATCCGAATCCCTTGGGATCCACGTGTTTTCAAGGAAGGCGTCTAATTGCTGCCCAAGTCCTTCCTCTTTTAGGCACTATTTAATATTGTCCTAATTTTGATTTTCTCTTCTTTTTAAATTATGCCACTTAATTTTGGAATTATTTCATCTTAGTCCCTAGACTATCAACCCTTTGGGGAATGACGTGAACTGGGTTTGGATTATTTGCCCTTTTGGTCCCTTCACTTTATTTCATTTTTAATCTGACCCTTTATTTACTTTTTTATTTACTATTTTTAATCCCATGTTTATTTAATCCCACCCCTTTACTTTCTGTTATTTAATTTCTAGCATTTTTAATTTTTTATTTATATTTTTACCCTTTAATTTGTGTAACTTGCATTTTTATCCTTAAGTTTCTTGATCATTTCATTTTAGTTCATTTTTTATTTTTTTAAATGTTGATGTTATTGTTAAATGATTATTATTGCTAACTAATATTTTATGTTTAACATTTTGTCATTGCTAATATTCCACTTATTATTTTACTACTATTACCATTATTAAATAGTATTATTAATTGACTAAAAATTATTCCCATTACTACTTTTTTTATCATTTTTTTTACCTACGTAAACTATTTTATTCCATTTTTGCCACTACCATGCTATACAACACACTTGAATATTCGTTCATTTTTATACCAACACTCAAATAAATTAATCGCATATTGCATTAAATGTTATGTTTGTTTTTGTACATTGTATATTTAGCAATTTGAACCAAGGCGATATTCTTTATTTTGAGGATTTGAGAAATTGCGCCCCTAACTTATGGGGTACGGTATTCTCCTTGAATCGAAATAATTGAACGTTCCTTCTTTTTTTTAAAAAATAATAATTAAAAAAATATAAGATTTGAGTAATGATTAAACGACGAGCATTTTTATTTTTGAGAATTTGAGATTTTGTGCCCCAACTCACGGGACATGATTTTTTGTCTTGATCAACCCGAAATGAGAAAACCTCCTCATTAAAAATTCAATTTAGATAGAGACTTTTCAATACCATCAAATAACATCGTGCGAAAGGGATTGCATTTTAAATTCTATTCGGATTCTCAATTTTTGATATCAAGACATTAAGTAATCAACTAGCTACCAATTTTGGGCGTTATGAGGGTGCTAATCCTTCCTCATATGTAACCAACTCCCGAACCCACTTCTTGGATTTTATAGACCAAAAATCATCATTTTAATAAATCTAACATTTTATTAAAATGACTAAATTTTGAGGTGATCCAATTACATCTAAATAAAAAGGATTAGTGGCGGCTCTATTTTCGATTTTTAAAATAAAAAATTAATTTCCAAAAGAATTTTGACAACCAACAGAATAAATTCAACTTAATTGCATCATGGAAAACTTTTGGAGGTATCCATCTCAAGATTACAACTTTCTCAAGTAGGCAGAGAAACCGAAGTTAGCCACTTCAAGTTTCAATCAAAACTTGGAAAATAGAATAAATGGTTGTTGAAGTTTATCAAAACTTTCCATATCATTCTAAATTTATAGTTAAAACCATATTTTCTAATTTAAAATTTAGGAATTGTATTCTTCTTTTTATTAATGAAAAAAAATACTAATTTTGAAGGTACTTTATGGGCACGTTTGGTTCGCAGTATTGGATTAGAGGTGTATTGGATTAGAGGTGTAATGGAATAGAGGTGTAATAGCAAATCAACTGTTTGGTTGAATGTAATGGAATAGAGGCGTAATAGTAATCTTGTATTTGGTTAAATGGAATAGAGGTGTAATAGCATAATGGAAAAAACTAAAATGACTAGAATACCCTTAGCATAAATTTGTTTTGGTAAATGATTATTGTTATTGTTATTTAAATTTTAATAAGATTATTATTATCAATAATAAATAATTTAATCATATTTAAACATAATTATTATTAAATATATTTTAATTAAAATATATAATTTAATAAACTTCTTAATAATTAGCAGAAATTTGTTTTGGTAGATTATTATTGTTATTGTTATTTAAATTTTAATAAGATTATTAATATCAATAATAAATAATTTAATCATATTTAAACATAATTATTATTAAATATATTATAATTAAAATATATAATTTAATAAAATTCTTAATAATTAATATTCTTATATGAATTTACTCAAATCATAATATATGATACTGTAAAATATAAATTAACATAATTATTATTAAATATATTATAATTAAAATATATAATTTAATAAAATTCTTAATAATTAATATTCTTATATGAATTTACTCAAATCATAATATATGATACTGTAAAATATAAATTAACATAATTATTATTAAATATATTATAATTAAAATATATAATTTAATAAAATTCTTAATAATTAATATTCTTATATGAATTTACTCAAATCATAATATATGATACTATAAATGAAAATTTGAAATAATTAATATTAAATATATTTTAATTAAAATATATGATTTAATAAAATTTAAAATAATTGTAACTAATAAATTATATTTTATGAATTTGTATAATTTAAAATAATAATTATTACATATAATTTAATAATTAATATTAAATTTCATAAAATTCTTGATAATAAATTTTCTTATATGAATTTATACAATTTAAAATAATTAATATTAAATATAATTTAATAGTGATATATAATTTCATAAAATTCTTAATAATAAAATGTTCTTATATGAATTTACTAAAATCAATATATAACTTGAGAATTATATTCTGCATAAACATAATTAACTTATATTACGAAAAGGTTAGATGAAAATGAAATTGTACATAATAATCCATATGTTATATAGTTTTACAACATCAAAAAGTTTGAACATTGATATTTAATGGTGAGAAAGAAATCTTCTGACCCATTCCAATCGGGCAACAGAAGGTAAACTAAAGAAAACGATCATTTGAGTTGGATGATCGGGAATTTTACTCAAAGCATCATACCGCTGATCGTCGGTTAAACCTTCAATTGACCATAAGGCTGAATATAAATTTGAAGCTTTCTCTTCCATCTTTTGATGTTCTTCTAACTTCTGTTGAACTACCACCTCGGAGGCAATACTCCTACTGATTTGATCGCCAACGGCCTAGATTTTTTCCCCCAACAAAGTAGCAGCCTCATCAAATGAAGAATACACATTATCACGAGCATCAGATTTCTTCTTTCTCTTGTTTGAAGATGAGGAACCCCCTTGGTCTCTATCTCCTCGCGGATCCGTACCAGAAACATCCATGTCGTCTAAAGAGATGTCAGCTTCGCAGTCATAGAATGTGTTTCTCTCTTCATTCATATCTGTAGTGCGTTCATCCTCAGCATGTATTTCTTCAAGAACATCAGCAGCTGTTTGAGCGTCTTTCCCAGTCGCCCGATCTCTTGCGTATATGGCAGTAAGCTGGTTGTAGTAAGGGAAAGAACGATGTCTGAACTGAGAGGCTTCTTTGTGACTCTAAAAAAATGAGGAAATCATATTAGTTATAAGTTTTGTAAAAAAACAAATAAATACTTGAAATACATTTTACCTTTACATAGGATTCCCAAACTGCATCTTCAGCAACAACGAGCTGCCTATGCTCGTCCCAACCAAAACCGCTATTGTTTTGGCCATTAAGCATGTCGTAGACGACTGACCATTCCCTTTTTAGGCACATAATCCGAGATTCAATATTTGGCTTCGCCTTCAACATTGCTCTTGGTAAGGCCTTTTCTAGCATTTTTTCTAGCTCGTTCAAATAACCGGCCTTGAACTATGTATCAGTATTAAATGTTCCTACATTGTGCAAATCCACCATGCAAGAAACCAAGGCTGCATCTTCTTCTAGAATCCATTTTCTTTTGCTTCCTCGAGAAGCTTGAGAAGAAGCATGTGATTGTGGAACACCTGACATAATTATCTTAAGAAAAAAAACAAATTAACATTATTTACTGTTTTTAATATCATGAATCAAAAAGTGAACAGTTTATAATATTATATCGTTAGTTCAATATCATGAATCAAAAGCTCAATACTAAATTTAATGAAATAACACATGCTGAATGAAAAGATAATTAAATTATAATTCAACAAAGTTTAGTACAATACAGAATTTTATTCAAACACCACCAAAGTTTCATAAACTAGATACATAAAATAACATCAACAAATTAATTGTAACTCAATTTGTCCCTAAACCTAACTAATTTCTAGATGCTTGCCATTCATCGAACATTTGGTTGGCTAGTTCCATCCTCCAAGTAGCCCAAGCATCCGATAGATGAATATTTGTGATATTCGGTTCATCGTCATCCACCACATTAGTAGGTAATCCTTCTCCCACCTCCGCTTCAATGGGATCAATACTCATATGGGTTCGAATAAAATTATGGAGCAAACAACATGCAATAATAATTCTATTGTGCACCCTTACAAGATAAAACGATGGACTCCTAAGTATTCCCCATCTAAGTTTTAATAAGTCAAAGCATCTTTCAATGACATTACGTGCTGAGGCATGTTTCATATTAAAAAACTCTTGCGGAGAACTTGGCTGATAACCCTGACGCCACTCGTTCAGATGATATCGCTGTCCTCTAAATGGTGCAAGAAATCCCTCACAATTTGTGTATCCAGCATCAACTAGATAATAACAACCTATAAAATAAATTTTTTAATAAATGATTAATTCAGCACACAAAGTTTGATCTTAATGAATAATTCAAATTCCTCTAACTATACACTTTACCATGAGGAACTTTTAGTCCATGTCTTCTACTAATGGCATCTCGAAGCACCCGTCCATCGGCAACTGAACCTTCCCAACCAGGAAGAACATAAACAAATTGCATCTCAGGTGTACAAACACCTAGCATATTTGTTGCTATGTCACCTTTTCGGGTTCGATATCTAGGTTTATCAACTGTTGGCACCCTAATCTTAATGTGGGTTCCATCAAGAGCACCTAAGCAATTCTATATCACATGATATAAAACCTTGAGTTAGAATACTAATTTAAATCTAAGTCAACTAAATGTTGTACAAGCTATATATAAAACTCAGTCTAATACCTTAAACCATTTCCACCTTGTGTCAGAAGAACCGGCTGTAATTGGCTCCGGCTTTTTAAATAAGACATCTTGTAAGCGTATGACAGCATTTAAAACACTATGAAATGCTCTGCTAACAGTTTCCCTGGACCTTCTAAAGTGATGCTTGATAACTCAATTTTTCAGGTGATGGGAGATTATATGTAAAAACATTGCTACTTGCTCATCAACGTGCATGAACCTTGACGACTTCAATCCCCCTATCGATTCTAACATCTCACATAGTTTAAAAAAGGCAGTTCTATTCATCTTAACTTATTCAATACAAGTCTCGTCACTAGCATATACAAGCCTCTTCACATAATCCCGTTTTGCATAAAAATCTAAGGTATATGACCTAATCCTTGGTCTATAAGTCTGTAGGCTAAGGCTGGCACACATTCTAAATAAGAACCAAATCGCAATTCTATAGATTTCCAACCATATTGTCAATGCAAGACCAATTCTTTTACGCCTCACACTTTGTGCAATTAAAGGCAGACGAGCCATTACTGCAACATATTAAAATTAGAACACACTATCAATGAATTGAAGTTGCAATTACACATTATCAAATAAAAATAAACAATAAAAATTTAGAACACACGAAGCAAAAAATTATCTACTAAATGATATCGTTGCAACAAAGTTAGAGATTTTGGTTGGCCAAATTTTTTTTAACAAAAAAAATCCTAAAAGGATTAAATTGTATTACTAAATAATTGGAAGGTTTAATACTGCAATAAATCTATTTTATTCAAGGGAAGCTAGATCCCTGCTTGCCCTCCCTTATATTAACTATAGTAATTAAGGTATCAAAACTTGTTTATTTTGTAAAGCAACAAATTTTGTGGTATGATTGAGAAAAATATTTTGTTAAGCAACAAGGTTTGGGTTTGTTTTAGTACTTTATTTAATAATAATGTTAATTGAAAAATCATACATACGACTCCATTTTATGATTTCACATTATTGACCACTTTGAAAACAAATTTATATATAATTTTCCTTATTTTAATTATTAAAAAAGAGTTCAATAAATATGAATTTGGAGACCCAAGTTTAATTGGATTTTCTTCACATGGTAGGTTCAAATGTGAAAATATTTTCTAAGCAACATTATTTATTTTTATAAGAATGAGGATTTGCTTTAATAATCTTCTTTCTCTTGTTTTAAAACTTTTACCACATTTTAAATTTAATTTTTTTTATTAAAATATTAAATTTCTTGATTTTTAATAAAATATTAAAGTCCTTATTTTAAATATTGATTAGTCCTTATTTTAATAAAATATTAAAGTCCTTAATTTAATTATTGATTAGTCCTTATTTTAATAAAATATTAAAGTCCTTATTTTAATTATTGATTAGTCCTTATTTTAATGAAATATTAAAGTCCTTATTTTAATTATTGATGTAATTATTTAAAATCAAATGAATCAACTAAAAATTTACTAATAATCGAGTGCTTATTTATATAATTTAGCAAAAAATATTATAGAATACAACTTATTTTAAAATATATATTTTATCAAGGAATGTTTAATTTTTTTTTTTCGAATTTGATTTTCCGAGTTACAAGATCCCATTAGCTATAAATAATGTATCATTTTATCGATTATATTAGAATTTTAACTTCCACTCTCAAAATAACTTTGATTATTATTATTTATGATTAATAAAATATAAACTTATGTATTAAAGATAATGTGACATTAGGAAAACCAAAGAGACAAATTTGTATAATATGGAATCCATTATAAACATAAAAGGCCCTATCTATTTTGTTGATTTTCATTCACTGGCATTCAATATTCATAGTTGAATTATATCAATCACATCTTATTTATATAGAATTAAATGCAGGATTGTGATCCCATTTAATTTCAAATTTATAATATTCTTTCGATTATTTGAAAATCTTAAACAAAATATCCGACATTAACGTACTAATAAATTACAACTTTACTAGTATATGTTAATGGACTTCAAATATTTTATTTTCATATGGAAATATAGGTCTTCTTTCGTACTTTTTAAAAACTGTTCAAAGAAATTTACCAAAACAACCAATTTACTCATATTTCATATTAGAAAGGACCTTTATAATACTTTTAGTAAAACTTCAACATTCTCGAAGATAAATGTAATATACTTGAGTTGAATTCAAATAGTAATAAGTTTAAATCGAAATTAACTCCTCGATGTTCGACACAAGCAGTTTATAATCAGTTTATAAATTTTTAGCACCGAAATTCGACCGATTTTAATTGGTGTAAATGAAAACATATCATCAATCACATGTTTTGATTTAATCTCCATTTTAGCAAATCAAAAAAATCCAATTTTTATTTTAAGATCTAAATTTATTATTATCTTAATTCACTTATATAAATTTACTATCAATTATTATTAATAGTGAATTATCAACCAAACGGTTTAATCACGTGTATCTCATGTATCTAAGAACACAAATAATGAACATGTCCTGCAAGTAACTCGTTTTCGTCACTAGCATATCCATTTTCATATTCTACTGACTAACAAATCAAGAACAAATCAAGTAAATTGTTTTCATATTCTACTGACTAACATAAACAAATTCAATTTCCAGCAGACAATCAAAACAATTTCCAGTAGACAATCATAACAATTTCCAGCAGACAATCAAAACAATTTCCAGAACAAATCAAGAACAATATCAAAACAAATGCTACAATTTCCAGTTTCATCTTCTAGTCACTAACAAATCAATACAAATCAATAACATTGTCCAGCAGACTATCAAAACAATTTCCAGAACAAACCAACAAAATTGAAATCGCCTATAAATTCTTCAAATATGAAGCAAGCAATCTCATATTTCCAGTCAAACAGGCTGACTTTGAATAGAAAACCATGGTCACACACATCTTAAAACAATACAAGGCCTGTTACATTAAAATATATAAATCCAAAACTGCTAAGATATATATATCTAAATGGCAATGGCCAAAACTGCTAAGATTTAGCTTCTATTTTATGCAAAATGATACAATATAAATAAAACTTTAAACTGAAGCCAACAAATTTTGACATCTAAGCTAAGGGATCAAAGATTAGATCCATTTTGTCCACTGCTTTTGAGACCATGCATGCAATGCATGTATATCTACCCCTCCCTACACCAAAAACCATATATGCTAAAATGCCATTAAAGTCTAATCGCCTATTTCTTTCCCATTATTTATCATATTTACAAGATTTAATCAGACATAAGCAAAAATCGATGAAATTAATCCCAGCACTGTATCTTCCTATGCTAAATGATGAAGAACATAATAAACGGAATCAATGATAACAGAGACCGACATAACAAATCTATATTTCAATCATATACATGCACAACAGATGAAGATAAACATCTCTTTTACTTCAATGATATATGATGACTCAAAGGGAAATAAACAGCAATAGAAAATAAACAGCAATAGAAACATGCAATCGGGGAAACTAACCTGTACTGACTTGATCAGGGCAGAGATATATGAAGAACAACCTGTAATCGGAAAAGGGGAAACCGATTAGGTTAACAGTGCAATAATCGATGAAGAAGTCACTGCACTAA
This sequence comes from Gossypium hirsutum, assembly GCF_007990345.1. Taxonomy (NCBI): domain Eukaryota; kingdom Viridiplantae; phylum Streptophyta; class Magnoliopsida; order Malvales; family Malvaceae; genus Gossypium; species Gossypium hirsutum. The sequence continues at coordinate 46,983,794 of NC_053440.1, read as the reverse complement.
CAAGGCAGTGATTCGAATCTGCTAACATGCAGAAAAAAGCTAAAGACACTACAAGGCAGCCATTGAAACTAATTACAGAGAGAAAAAGAGAGTTAGAAAAGAAAAGAAAATAAAAAATAGAGTTGAAACTCATTACAGTGATTCGAAACCTTTACCTTTCAGTTGCAGTAACCTGGAGACCCACCAACTGAGAGCAATCGAAAGAGTGACAGAGAGAACAAGAAAAGAAAAAGGTCGACTGGTTGAGAAGGCAATCGAAAGAGTGGCAGAGAGAAAAAGAAAAGAAAAGAAACGGATGGAGCAAATCGGCAGAAAAGAAAAGCAAAGAAACAAGGAAGGAAATCAGATGAAGGAACAGAAGAGAAACAAAGGGGATCAGGGGAGGGTAAATCAGGGAGGTGATGCTGAATCGGTAGCTAATCTGGGCAAAAGAGGGGGAATAGAAATCGGTGGTTTTCACCGATTAGAAAGGTAATGGATTACACACGTATTACCAATACATCAAACCAAACGACGGAATACAGCCGGTAATACGCGTATTATTGGTAATACGCGTATTAGTCAAGGATTAGATTAACTTAGCGTCATGAAATTTTTTATTTTTCTTCATCAACCATATTTTGGATTTTTCAATAGTTTAAAATATTAATATTTTTATATTAAATTTAATAATTCCAATTAGGTGGGTTTGATTCACAAAATTCATTATCTAAACTCAATTCAATACCCTTCGCCCGGCCTCCTTAAAATTCATAATTTATATGATTTTTTTCTGTCTTTTATCTTTATTATTTGGTTTTGATTCATTTGCAATACTAAATTTAAAAATTTTATTCAAGGTTATCCAATATTATTATCCGTTATACAGAAGGACATATGTTCAAGTGTGCCGAAACACATTATTCTCTTATTTAAAAGTTGGGAGATATTATGAGTAATATTAGAAATAAATAAATATTTAATTTATTAATCCACTTTTATATTGCAATAATATTAATCAAGGTTAAGACTTGGAACTAAAAATATTTTAGCACCAAAGTTTTAAAAAATATATCCTTTTGGATTTTAGATATAAAATTATGAAAGCACTCAATTTATTCTTTCCCAAATACTTTCTATTTGGCTTTAATGGAAGTAATTACAACATTTTCTATTCCATTTAATTTCGTAGCAACCACTTTTTCTGTTTTTTGAAGTTATAACTTACCACTCATATGTGAGCTTACAAATATTATGGTTTATACGTTTAAATTAAATTTTATAAATAATTTATATATTTCATCTATTAATTTATTAAATTATTTAAATATAACATAAGTTAAATTGTTTTTTATTCTAATATCGTGTTTAAAATAAATATTTTAATTTTTCACAATAATTTTTTAGAGCAATGTGAAACCCCAAAATTAACAACCTACATTACTAACAAGTGGTTAGAAGAAATTATAGTGCACTTTCCGAGGCACGCGATTTGAATTTGCTTGAATCTTAAAATCGTTATTGTTGAAAGTTTTACCTGAATACTACCTTGACTCAAATGTGATTATACTAAAATGAATTTACAAATTACATTTTTCAAAAATATTTTTTTCTTGAAAAAGCATTAGAAATCAAATTACAGTTTGTCCCTTTGCTAAAAAATGAGCAAATCAGTCGTTATCTATTAAATCAAAGAGTAAATTAGTTATTTTAATTAAAAATTTATTCATTTTTACTGTTAAAACTAACGTGGATAACGAAATAACTAATTACCATATAAATATATACATATCGATTTTTAACAATAAAATTAGATGAATGAAATTTTTAACAACAAAAAAATTTAATTTACTCTTTAATCTTAGATGTTAGAGAAATCAATTTACTTAAATTTTTAAATGAAAAAGAATGATAATACTATTACCGAAAAACAGTATTAAATTGCAAAGTTAGCCTTAAGTGATAGTAATTGGTGTAGGTAGAGGGACAAATAGGTAAGGCAGCCGAAGTACCGAAAAGTTGTACTCACACTTATTAAGTAGCAGTACCTGGGATTCAGATCCTTCTTTCTCATCTTCAACATAGAAAAGAGAAGACAAGAAAATGGCCTCCGATCAGACCCTTTTTCACTGCTGCCTCCTCACACTTTACATAATCGCCTTACCAACATGGATCAGCCTTTACTTCCTCCAAGCCCCTTACGGCAAGCACAACCGCCCTGGTTGGGGTCCTACCATCTCTCCACCTTTGGCTTGGTTCCTCATGGAAAGTCCCACCCTCTGGCTCACTTTCTTTCTCTTTCCCTCCGGCCAACATTTCTACAACCCTAAATCATTCCTTCTTATCTCCCCCTTTCTCTTTCACTACTTCAACCGCACCGTCCTTTACCCTCTTCGCCTCTCCAGGAACACCACCCAAACCAGGGCTTTTCCGGTGAGTGTAGCTTTTATGGCGTTTGGGTTTAATCTTTTGAACGGTTATTTGCAAGCCAGGTGGGTGTCGCACTATAAGGACGACTATGAAAATGAGGAGCTGTTTTGGTGGAGGTTTCTTGGTGGATTGTTAATTTTTGTAGTTGGTATGTGGGTGAATGTTTGGGCTGATAAAGTGTTGGTGGGACTGAAGAAACAAGGTGATGGTGGATATAAGATCCCAAGAGGAGGGCTGTTTGAGTTGGTGAGTTGCCCCAACTATTTTGGGGAGATTATGGAGTGGTTTGGGTGGGCGTTAATGACATGGTCTTGGGTGGGTTTTGGCTTCTTTCTCTACACTTGTGCCAACCTGATGCCTAGAGCTCGTGCCACCCGGCTTTGGTATTTGGAGAAGTTTAAGGACGATTATCCCAAAGACAGAAAAGCTGTGATCCCATTCATATATTGAAGATTTGATATTTGTGTTTATCCACATATGATTGATTCGGTGATCAAGTTGTAGCTTTTTAATGGTTTGATTAATAAAAAATCGAATTTCTTTTCTGTTATATCTTGTTCTTTGTTCAAACCATAAACAAAAAAACTAAGCATTGGGCTGCAATTAAGTGCAAAATTTACAGGTACAAGAATATTGCCCATTATCATCTAATGACATGCTATCGGCGAAATAATGTCCTTGCTGGACGTGGAATGCAAATTCAGAATTTGTGCCAGTGTGTAGAGATCATGACAACGATATTGTGGACTATCTACTTAGGGACAGTTGGAGCCGGATGGCAGAACTGGATGACAGTTGGGACCAAATTTAGTACCATGAGCATGGGATGCATAATTTGTCCTTGTTGGACGTGGAATGCAAATTCAGAATTTGTGCCACAGTGTGTAGAGATCATGACAACGATATTGTGAACCATCTACTTCGGGACAGTTGGAGCCGGATGGCAGAACTGGGTGACGGTTGGGACCAAATTTGGTACCATAAGAATAGGATGCCATGGATCGGTAATCCAGGTAAAGTAAGTGCAAAAGCTGGCATAAGGAATCACATAAGCGAATGGGTCTTGAGCATGGTTGCCAAACTATAGGAATTAAGAGCATGGACACAAGGAAACTTGAAGTGGAATTTGGTGAATGACTGCAGGATGCTCCTTAAAGGTTTCGAGAGGATCATTAAACATGTGTTTTGTTTAGGGTATAGGAGTGCCGATGGATTGGCAAGACTAGGTAGTAGCATGCGGCTCCAGCCACAGTTGAATACCTCTGGTTTGCGATTTGATGAACATTTGTAATGAACTAACAGAGGGTGTGAGTTTTTTTTTTTTTTTCTGTTGTTAGAGCTGAGACTCAGACCTGTGTTTTAACTTTTGAATGCACCTTTTCCTTATCAGAAAGAAGTCTACACTAGAATTGTTCATGGAGTTTCTATTCTTTAGCAATGCGAATGTGAAAAAGCGATGGCATACTCGCACAAAATGGTTGAAAGTGCAATACCTTTTTTACTCATCATGGCATGTTATGAAAATTAAAGCACCTTCAGAAATCTGTAACAAATAGCATTGAACCCCTAGAGAATACCCAGGCAAGCATCATCCTAAGAATGGGGATCACCTAAAAATAGTAAAGCATAGATCTTACTCCTCAACAAAACAAAACAACTTACTACTACATGAAACATATTTTGGACAAAGCGGAACCAAACATTACAACACCTTGCATTCCCATAGACTACTGAAGGAAACATGATTCTGCCATAAACCCGGCAGAAAAATATTATGTAATAACACAGATAAAACAGGGGAAAAAACAAGAGGTGTTTATTCCTGACATTTGGAAGTGTGCCATTGGCTATTCAGTTTCCCCTAGCGATCACACAACTATACAATGTTCTTTGTCTATGAGTAAAGAGAAACAAACACATTCTACCATAAGCAGGACAAAAAGTAACATCCAAAGGGAAAATTTTTATCAGCTCTAATTCAGAACGTAGAAATTCAGCTTAGAAAAGAAAAAGAAAAAGAGACTGGACAGTAATTGTTCGTCATAACCAATCAGTGTTTTAATAGATGCAAAACCTTGTGTCCTCTGGCCTGCAGAAGAGTGTGGACTTGGTGGCTCTTGCAGGGCTTGAGTTTTTGAATAATTCATCTGATGCAATTTTAGTTCTTCAATCAGACTTCAAACACCATCTCTTTCTATAACATCTACCTCAGTAACATTCCGACAGAATCAAGATCCTGTAGTACAACATATATTACAAAAGAATACAAGTCAATAGTACAAATCAAATAAATAGTGAAGTTCGTAAGATTTTACGCTACCCAATCTATAAAAAAAAAAAGCTCATTTATGATTATAGTTGTAATGAACAACAAAAATGCCAAAGTATCTAGACAAATTTTAGAGATACGCATTTCTTTCCCTAATTGTTATAGACAAGAAATACTAAACGTCATTTGAGTGTCAACTAGCTATAATTATTCCAAACCTTGTTCTAAATGGTATATATCCTTTATCATCCAAATAAATAATGTCAGGAATCTCAATTGTTCATCAGAAATTAAAAGCAAAGAAAGGAACCAGATAATGTAAAATGCAAGGAGCTACATACACTGAGCGAAGCTGCTGTTTGCACCCAAATTGATCTCTAGTCTAGGTTCCTCATACTTGGTTTCCTTTTGCAAACTTTCATCAGCCCCAGCAGAAGACCGTTCGACTTCAGAATTTTTTTCCTTCAAGTCTTCATACTTCTCTATTAATTCTGAAGAGATGATAGCTTCAGAAAGTCTTTGCTTTATCTGCTTTTGTATAGCCTCAATCTTACTTTTTGACTCAGTATCAGGTTTGTTTCCTGCCCTTGCTATCTCCAGCTTCAACAACTCAATCATATTTTTCAATTCCGATGAACTGACAACGTTTTCAATTTTCTTGTTAATTTCTTCATTCAAATGATCCACCTTATTTTTGAAGACTGAGGGTGAATCTTTCTCACTTAGGACTTTTTCATTAGATTTTACACCCTCAACAACCAAACCAATGGACTTGAGAGCGCTAATCATTTCCAGTTCTACTTCTTTCCTCGTATTCAGAACTTTGTCCTTAAGCCCTTGATCTAAATCAGCAAAGCTGGATGAACCTGAATTTTGAACCTCAGCCTTCAATGCTTCAAGCTTCTCATTTATCTCAGGCCGACTCATGATTTCATTGAATTTCTTATTAACTTCTTGCTTCAGTGTAGCAGCATCTGAGAGACTCTTGGCTTTAGAAAACTCCTTCAGCATGTCAAGCTTATATTGTAGGGTTGGGTGATTTGGAGCTGCCGATAGCTTCTGGTTGAATTCATCTTTAAGCTTCTCAATCTTATCCCTTATAGCAGGATTCATGAGTTGGTCCCTTGAATTTACTTTTGAAACTTCTTCTCTCAGCATATCAAGCCTGTCCTTCAAGCCTGTGGCTTTGATGGCCTCAGAGTATTCATGATCAACCTCCTTTTTCAATTTTTCTATCATGTCCTTCAGAGCCATCTCAGGAGGCTTGCTGGATGATTCCTTGGCTTTCAAGATTTGCTGTTTCAGCTTTTCAACCTCACCTTCCAACTCCTCATTAGGGGTTGTACAAACAATTTGGTCCTCCTTTTTCATATTGACCTTTTTCTTGGGATCTACCTGGGCATTTTCTTCGAAGCCACCCAGTTTTCTGAATTTATGCATGCGATGTTTTAGTAGCTTTTCTGTGTCCATTGCCGTGAGCTCCTGCAGAATGAATTTTATTAATATATTATAACATGATTCTCGATGAAGAACAACTGTTAGTGGAACTCACATCCATTGTTTCATTAATTGCGGCTTTTATTTGTTGTGAAGTCCAAGCTGGATCTGCATGGGCACCACCCAGTGGCTCCTGTCAAAAGTAAACAATTGTCAGATGCCATAGAGATTAACATGAACTTCCAAAAGGAAACGACAAATCTGGAGCAATATTCAACCATTAAAGCTGTTGAAAGGCAAATACTTTGAAAACCAAATACAGCATTTTCATCAAACATCAGAGATAATATGCTAAGGATGGTAATAAAATGGTTTCAGTAATCAACTCTGTAACAGAGATAATATATGGTTTCATTATCATATATTTTATCTAGAACTAGGAATGGAGAAACCAAAAAAGAAAAGGAAAAGAAGAAAACTAATTAATTGAAGGCATGATAGCAACAATGTTAATTACAGGAATGATTCCATCACAAATTTGCAGCCTGCACAACTCTGGGGCAGTAATCCTTAGCTTCTCAGCTGCCTGCATATAGGTGAAAACCTTAAATACTCTTTTTATAAAAGGAAAATCAGTAATAAAAGATAAACCTAAACTGCTTTCAAACCTTAGGCGAAGCTTTTGCAGTCTTCCACAAAATTGCAGCACAAGCTTCTGGACTATACCATTAAAAAAATTAAATTAGAGAAAAAAAAGAAATACCAGCACATGTAGAAATGGTATTTAAAAATGATCAACATATACAAGGAATAAAATACAACCTTACCCAGGTACAATGAGGAAATAAAAAGTTCTAACAAATTGCAATTTCATATATTGTGTGGGTATGGAAGGGCAGATTGTATAGATTTAATTGACATTCAATAAAAACAATATTGGAAAACTCAAATACCTGGCAACATAAAAGACTGCATTTTCCAGCATTAACAATTTATTAGCACAGCCGATGGCCAAGGCACCACCAGAGCCACCTTCCCCAATAACAATAGAAACAATTGGGACCTTCAGACCAAACATGGTCCTCAAATTGTGGGCAATAGCTTCACCCTACATGAACGTAACGCATAAAAACCAGTTGAGCTAACATTAAAAGTCAATTCGGTTCACTTTAGAAAACAATAGTCCTCATACTTGACCCAGCTCCTCAGATTTAAGGTCAGCATAAGCCCCAGGAGTGTCGATAAAAGTAACTATAGGAAAACCATGATGATCTGCATAATACATCATGCGTAAAGCCTTCCTGTAACTGTAAGCATTTCTTAAATATCAGTTATGAGTGACAAAGATTCCCTCTTTCAAACGTAAAATCCAACATGAAAGTTTCATTCAACTTACCCATGGGGCGTTGGCATTCCAAAGTTGCGGTGAATATTCTCTTTAGTGTTTCTACCCTTTTGCTGACCGATAAACATGTATCGCCTATCATCGATGGTTCCTATACCAGTAACAATAGCTGGATCATCATACCCTGATCGATCTCCATGAAGTTCCACAAACTGGACATAGGAGAATATACAAGACATTTATTAAAACAATTCTTCACCTTCTGCACACTGGACATTAAAGATAATTTTGATGGAAATTTGCAGAATTTAAAGCTAAAGGGCATGTAACCAACAAACCTTATCGGTAATGCTAAATATATGATCAAGGAATGTAGGTCTGTTGGGGTGTCGGGCAATGTGTACACGTTGTATAGGGGTCAGATGTCTGTATAAGTCCTTTAGAGCCTGAAATAAATAACAGAAAGGATGAGAAGAGTTAACTGGAAACCACAAACATGACGAAACATCAATATCTTTGACAGGGCATCAACACGAAACAGTGGATGAGCCTTTTTCAAAACATTGAATTAAGCTCCGCCTTTATTACGTAAGGTATCAGGCTTACGTAAAGAAGAATCATAGATTTTGGAGTTTAACAGTATAGAATTTCAAGCAAGTATATAATTGTTCCATGATTGATCATCCTTTGCAATAAGTGAATGAATCCAAAGCCAAAATCAAGAACAATAATAAAATTTTACATAACCAGTAATGAATGCCGTAGCAAAGGCAACAGAAAACTTTTATTGCCCAATATGCAGAGTAGCACTTCCTGGCCTAATATTCAGTTTTCGCATAATTCAATTTAACACACGCATACTCAACTTCACTCTCATTAACAGGCTGAAAAGGTATTGGTTCAGACAGTTATACAAACATATAACTAGAAATTTTATTACTGCATGGAAACAACCAAAGCATTCCCACAATGTCACAAACTTAATACTTATACCTGTTGATACTTATTCTCCAACAATATAATCTGATCACTGAAATCCAAACCAGTTTCATTTGCCATTCTCCTCACCTGCATATGAAACAAGAACAAAAGTTACAGCAATACTGGCATGTTATTATCAACAAAATCAGCAATCACTGAAAGTAAGGAATTACGTCAATCATCTTCTTCTCGATTTCAACAAGGGGCTTCTCAAAATCCAAAGTAACAGGCTTTTGCTTTTCTTTCAAAGGCTTGAAATGGGAGAGATGAGTTAGGACTCCGCCTTTCACGTTTGGATCCGGATCTGCAGGCCATGGATAATCATGCTTCTTCCCTTTCTTCAGCTTTGCAGCTACAGTTGCATCCCTTTTTTTCACGGAAAATGGTGCCTTCCCTAGGGTTTTAAGAGGGATGCCGCTCACGCCGTTACTGGAGCTTCGAAGAAGATCCGAAGCTGAAGTTCCAGTAAATGCAGCTGAAGAACACGCTATCGAAGCCATCACACTCCAAACTTCGATTTCTCCAAACTCTATAAAAAAAAATCCAAACAGTCAAATGTCCAATTTTCAGTCTAATAATTAGAAAAATAAAAAAAGTCAATTTTCTTGAAATAATTTAAACAGTACTGCTAAGTAAGATAAACGAGGAAAAAGTAGCAAAAAGCATAAAATAATAATAATAAAGAAGCTCCTAATTTAGCTTTCCAACGATTACACGAAGTAACATTTTGATCTCTGATTTTTACCAAAAAAAAAAGAAACTCCTAACCAATCCTTCTGAATACTTAGTTTACACTAAACACATATCTGAGCTGAATAAGCACATTTCAAACTGAAAAGAACACAAACTTGAAACCTCATTTCGTTCTTTCCCTCCATTTTCTCAGCAACCAAGCAGATAATCATTCAAAAACAGAATTAAAAGAAAGAAAGCGAGACAAGTAACAGTAACGATAGATGAATCAGCATAGAACAAATTAAATTACAAAAAGAGAAGATGAAATTACCAGAGAGCGAACGAAAAGGAGACGGAAAGAATCGAAGATCTTTGGAGAGAGAGAGAAGATCCGAAAAAAGAAAGAAGAGGCGAAAGAAATAAGTTTGAAAAGGGTGAAGAAGAGAATGCGAGTATTAAATTTTTAAAGAGAAGAAAAAAGAGAGAGAGAGAGAGAGCTTCGTGGAGATCGTCAATCAAAATGCCTTGTTTTACTAATTACTAATTCATTTTAATTTTAACCTTTACTTATTATTTTTTTTCTTTCATGTGCTCATTGTCGATACTTCTTATGTGACAAAGAGGGCAGATATAAAGAGCCAACAATTTTCGGTTAGGCCGTTGAAGGAAAAAGGTGACTTGGTCTTGTTATTCGCACGTGTCGCAACCCATGGGCTCGATTGATTCGATGACCCTTTTTCTTGGGCTCGCCCCGGAGTCCGGACACCCCTTTAAGATTAGATTCCTTTTTTATTAATAAAATCAATCATTTTAAACATTATTTTTTTTAAATAGCTCTCTCACAAAAATTGTTGATAAATTCTTTACTAACATTAATCCAATTAAAAATTATTAAAATTTTATTAATAAATAAAATAATTATACTATGAAATACTTTTATATGAAATTAATAAAAATTTAAATTCATGATAATTAATTTTAAATATTTAATTTTACCCTTTCAACTAAAACATCATTCCATTTTTATTTTAACTTTTAACAAATATATTTGTTAGTAAAATTTCTATACATATTAAGGTGTGTCATAATCTAATATTTATTATTGAATTAATAAAAGATATTGCAATTGAACATAATAATTATTGTTTCCATAATCAAACTAAATTGTCTGGTCAAATCGATTGGATCAAGAATTGTTCAGGGCACCGACCTGAAATAAAATGTTGAATCGGTTGACTTGCAAATTGATTGAACTGACTAGACCGGATTAAAATGCCGTTTAAATAAATTCTTTTTATATTTTAATTATTTATTCTGTTAAACTAAACAAATTAAACCAAAAGCCCACATTCTAAAAATCTTGATAAAAAATAGGGAAAGATGTTGGATCACTTAATAAATAGAACTTTTAGCTAAAGATCCAGGAGGATATATTTATAAAATAAGAAGAATTTTAATACTGCATAGAATGTATGTAAATAAAATATAAGATAATGATATGAGTAATAATTTAGTTTTAAAAATGCGGGGATCATGAGTTGGAGTCTACTTATCAACCCAGTTGATTGAATTCAATTTTGATGCCTAAACCATGGAAGAGTTCATGGGTTCACTTTTTAGCAATTATGACTTCTTCAGTTTAGGGATTAAAATTTAAAATGAAATAAGGGACGCCATGGTTGGGAATGTCAATTGTGTTTGTTAGAGTAGGTAAAATGCAGGGTGATTAGTTGATCCATTTTAGAAAATATTAATAATTAACAAGAGTTGACATTATTTTGTTTCTGTCAAACTACAGAGTGAACAAATTTTGAAAGAGACACGGAATTGCAAAGTTGCGGCTTGTTTCTTCTATTTCGACTCCAACCGTCTCTCCCACATCTTCTCCATTCGTTGCACTTAACCATTATAGTTGTTTACGTCCTTTTGGATGTGGGAGTAAGCTGATTGAGCTTAACAATTGATATAGACCGTCAAATGCTCTGCAGAAAAAAGTGAGCTGTAATGCATGGGAAATGTGTGGGATTACTTTCTACACCAACAACTAATAAGAAATATACTTGGTTACTTGAGAGCAGAGCATATGCTCATGAGATAGTATGCCTCTCTCTTTTTCATCTTCTTCATTACGCTAAACAATGAATAAAGGCGAAACCGAAAACATCATCATCGTCATCTTTAGCAAGTTATATGTGTCAGCATCCTTTGCACGTGCTGAGTTACCCCGCATAACGGACGTCGAGCCGACTGCCGAGCCAAATAAAATTGAAGTCAAAAGGGCTTTAGGGTTTGACAATTAAAGTTACCAACGAGTTAAGGGTCTATGTTTACTACTTTGAGAATCTAATTGACTGGTTTGTGGGCAATGGAGGGCTGTTGTACCATGAGGTACAGAATCCAAGCTTTGCGCTGTCCACTGCGTCAACACGGTGTTGCAAGGACCTTTCTTCTCCGAGTTCGATTTAGCGGCGCTGGCTTCCTATCTTGACACCAAGGAGCGCCAAATGATGTTCCAAGGCACTCCGCCGCCTCCCGTGGCGATTTCCTCTCTGAGGATTCCCACAATGTCTCCCCGGCGGCGATTTCAGTATCCAGGTTCTTCTTTCTCTTTATCCTTTTCCGTTGCCCAAATTGGTGTAGATAATGGTAAAAATCTATAATTAAGTATGAAAAATAATGGTTTCCTTGTTGAAAATATTAGAACAATTAGTTGCTCATAATGTGGAAAGATCGAATAAGAAAAGAGTTGGGAATTTCGGGTCATTTTTTGTATCTAAGATTAAAAGAAAAAAGAGTTTTATTTTTTTTTGGTCATATAATATCATAAGCGTTGAACGTTTAGTTCTTCTGAAGTTTCAGTAACTAGGATTAGCTATTCAGCGACAGAATTTGTTAGATGAATACATGGATGATTTGAATGTTTCAGTCAGTTTGCTTTTGGTATTGGGTTTTACTTCTATTGACTTCAATATTATGATTGTTTCCATAGGTTAAAATTCGAACTTCCTGTTTATTTTCTTTATGTTTTGAAGTAGATAATTTCATATTAAGTTTCTATTTGTGTCCTGTTAGATAAACAAGCATGAAGCATCCCAAAAAGTTGGGAACAGTATGCAATTTATATGGCACTATCCAACTATGTGTTTAACATGGAATCCATTTATATCTTCATTTCATGCGAACTGAATCCATTGCATTTTTATGTTTTATCCAGTGGTTTTCGATTATATCATCTTGGCCAACTTGCCCTTAGATGCACGTATGTGGTGAGTACAATTCATGTGGTGTGAACGCTTGAAATCTACATGCATATTTTAAATGTATATGCATCTTTTATTCCTGGATTACAGATTGCATTCATTATGTGGATGCAATTGGTACTACTTCTAGTCAAAATGTTAGCCTCACTTATCTGGCTTTCCAATATAAGCCGGATTAGTACTGTGAAACACTTTCTTTTAGTGTTCTTGTTGTTGACATGGAAAAAACTTGTACATTCCCAAAGAAGTATGCTTGTCAACTGAGGCAGGATATTCAATATCTCATGCTTTAATATGCTCATCCAGGAAATTAAAAATGAAAAAAGAGAAGCATCTTTTTTTTATCGTAGTGAAACACATGAGAATCTCAAAATATATTTGAACCAAAAAAAAAAAAGAAAAGAGAGAGAATCTAGACATGTACATTACTTCTGGCCTATTACTATTCTGTTGTTATCTGGTGGTGATTTGGGTGCTTATCAGGAAGTTGTGTAGGATAAGACATTCACCATAAAAAAAAATTATGATAAAATTGGTAAATTCTGTTTATGGTATTCTTCAATCTTAGTAGGTTATTGGAATCTACGGTTGGTTTTTACATATAATGTATTATATACATCCTATAGACAAAGAAAAAGAATACAATAGATATGGTAAAAAAATTTCACCTCCATAGACCTTAAGTTTAAACATGTTGCCTACTATGTGAATATATCAAGTGTGAGGTTTGAGGAGCAATTCATAGATATCTGGAGGATATCATTAGGAAGGTTAAGGCTCCGTTTGTTTGCCAGTAAAATGTTTTCTGGAAAATGATTTCTGGAAAATGATTTACTTTTCTGGAAATAATTTACTTTTTTGGTGTTTAGATGAATTCGAATAAAATATTTTCTGTTGTTTAGTAGATTTCTTGAAAATATTTTTCGGAAAAGTTGTTTTTACATATATTAATAAATTTACATATATATTATTAAATTTATATTTTAAATTGTTTTTACATATATTGCAATGATTTATGGATAGATAAATAAATAAATCAAATTAAATATATAATAATACTCAATTATTAAGCTAGAATATTAACTGTCATAAATTGAAAACATCCAAAGTCAAATAAAGTCAAATAATAATATTATCCAAATACATAAATAGTAGTACACCACACAATAACAACAACATTGTGCAAGTGCATAACTAATATTACACCACATTTAAAGTATCTATATCTTCAACCTTGAGAAAATTTTTGAAGCCAAATTTTTTATTCTTCTTACTTTTAACTAAAAAAGCTTTGGCTTTGGATTCGTGACTCACTAGATAATCAAACACAGAACACAGGAAGTCATCATCAAATCCTTCTTCCTCCATCGACATCATTTCTTCGTAAAGATGTGGTGTCTTATCCGCAGTAAATTGTTCCAAAGCATTAGCAATTTTGCCAAGTTGTTCACCGACAAATTTAATTTGTTCATCAACGACACTTTCTTGAACATTTTTTCTTTTACGTTTGGATGTTCCAAATGAAGATACTTTTGTTCTTACCTCTTCAGTCTCTTCATTGTCGCAGTCTATAGGCACTGAATCTTGGTTACCATCATCCAAATCTATATCAGCAAATGTTCTAGCAAAACTCCCTGTTGCCATATCTTTGCCAACAACCAAAGCCATTTCATCATAATGATCAATGCTTTTATTCAGAAATGGTTCATACTTCTTGTGTGCCTGTTGGATAGTATAAACAATTAGAATAACAAGCAAAAAACAATTGAAATATACTTAACATATATATACATATATTACCATCACTACTGCATCATATGTTGTTCTATCACATGTGATCATTTTCATGTTCATCCCATCCAAAACCACTTTCACCTCGAATTTTGTATATAATCCGTCACTGGTTTTTTACAGTTCTCAAATGATTTTCCACATGCTTCACATCGTATTGGACTTGGAATCTTTTAGAAATAGCTTCAACAACTCGATTAGTAGAAACTGTTTTGAAAGTATTAGAAGGTTTATTTCCTTTATGGGCCTCCTCTGCTAGAATTTCAAGAAAAACATATTCCATCGATTTTGTCCACCTGAATTGCTTGTAGGTCCCTTCTTTGTTACCCTTACCCATTCTACACTAACAATTGTCATTGTCAATCATTTCAATATCCAACAAGCTTAAAACATAATAAATTCAATATATAACAAGCTTAAAACATAATCAATATCTAACAAATTCAAGACATAATAATTTCAAAATTCAACAAACTAAAATTTCAATATCCTTATCCAACCAACATAAACAAAAAAAATAATTTTAATACTAAAACATACATAACATAGAAACAATAACCCTAAGCCCTAAACCTACTTAATATTTCTAGCCATATAATCAGTCCACGTAGTTTGTGCAATTTTGTCTCTCTTAGCAGACCATTCTCTTGCTTCTTCTCTTTCTTCTCGCTTCGTAAGAGTTGATATTATCAAATCAGACTCAGACTCCTCGTATAATCCTTAATTAAGTAAATCATTAGGATCAAGTCCCATTATATGATTATGAATGATACAACAAACCAAAACTATATCTACTTGAGTTTGAAAATTCCAAAATGGTTCAACATCTAATACACGAAACCGTTTCTTCAAAATCCCAAAAGCACATTCAATATGTAACAGCCCGATTTGGGCCTAGTCGGAATAGTGGTTTTGGGACCACAAATCCGACGAGGGAAAATATGGTTATTATTATATTTTTATGGTCTACAATTTCACGGAAAATTTTCGTAAAAATTTCGTTCGAAAATTTCGACGTTTGGGCACTCAATTTAGTCAAAAGGTCTAAATTGTAAATAGTGCAAAAGTCGAGTTCTACATCTTAGAAGTGTCTAATTGTTATGAAATTTTAAATTGGAGGTCTTTATGTGGTAATTAGACCATTAGTTAGTTGATGGACAAAAATAGACATAAGAAATGGGTGAAATAGATTTTTTTAAATGGGGGCATTTTAGTCATTTGGTTATTAAATAGAATTAAATGGGAAAAAGATGGCAAAATATGCTCATCTTCTTCATGGTGAACGAAATCAGCAAGGGGGAAGCCATATTTAGGGTTTTTAAGCTTTCAAGCTCCATAGTAAGTGATTCCAAGCCCCGTTTTAATGTTCTTTACGTTTTTGGAATCCCGGTAACTTGGTTTAGCTTATTCTACCATTAATTCGTGTTAGGGTTCATATTTGGAAAAATACCCATAGGTGAAATGTGTTTATTTTGCTGTTTTATGGTGGAATATGAAGCTAGAGATTATGTTAAACAACTTTTGCTAAGCAATTTTAAGCGAAAACGGGTAAATAGACATAATCGGTAAAAATAATTAATATTCAAAAGTATGTGTTAGAGTGGGAATTTGATGTTGCCATAGAAGGGAAAAATGTTCAGCATGTTATAAAACTTAAGAATAAGTGATGAAGTTTAATTTCCGAGCTTGGGGACAAAAATGTAATTATGCAAAAGTTTGGGGGCAAAATTGTAATTTTTCAAAAAGTTGAGTGGTGGATTATTTTAATAAATGTGGACTTTAAACGAGTTAAATTTGCTATTATAGATCAAGAAAGACGTGAAGAGTATATGAAACGAGGAAAAGAAAAGATAGTGGAGTAAAGTGCAAAATTACGATATTTTGCACCGAGGTAAGTAAACACGTGACTTAATGTATTATTTTGACATTATTTGATATATGTTGAGATTTATTTGGAATTAAAATAAATGTTTGGCCATATCCTAAAAATGTTGTTAAATCGGGAAAGGTGGTAAAGGGTTGCAATATATGGTTTATGGGTTGAACACTCGGAATAAGCCGGAGTATGTTGTATATAAAGGGGTTGCTATGTGCTGATTCCCCGATTCATTGGTGGTGCTATGTGCGTGATCCACCATATCTTTGAAATTTGAAAAGGGGGTTGCTATGTTCCGAGCCGGAATACGAGTAAGGGGTGTTACACAATAGTGATTCGCAATGATGAATGTCGAAGATTAAAGAGTTCCTTTGCATTTTCAGGCCCCTGAGCACTAAACTGTTTTAAATGATATCGGACACCACGATATGGGGTAATATATCCATTTCAGATGCCATATCCAGCATCAACAAGATAATATTTACCTACAATTTTACAAAACATAATTAATGCTAATAAATTATGAGCTTACTAGAACTATTTGGTATTTAATGATAATTATTATCTTCCGGAATTCTTAATTCGTTTGGGCGTGAAAGTGCATCACTTAAAATACGAGAATCATGTGCACTACCTTCCCAACCAGCTAGAACATAGAAAAATTTCAAATCAAATGTAATGGCAGCCAATACATTTTGTGTCGTCTCCCATTTACGGCTACGAAATCTTCCTTGAATGCTAAGTGGAACGGATGCACGAACATGAGTTCCATCTAATGCTCCAATACAATCTTTAAAATAAGGATAAAACCTTTGATTGTTTTTTATTCCACTAGGAGTCGACTCATCAGGTGATCTAATAACTAGTTTATACAATTTCAAAATAGCTCTCAATACAACCCTAAAGTAAGGTGAACTGTCTCAGTTGATCTATAATATCTAGATCCAATCACTCGAAACCTTACATTATGACCAATTATATGTAAAAATATAACTACTTGCTCTCTAATATTCACACATTTAGTTGATTGTAACAAATTATTCCTACTAAGAATATCACACAAATTAAAAAAGGCAATTGGTCTCATCCTTATCACATTAATACAATGTTGATCACCACTATATAAAATACTATTAATATAATTTTCTCTTTCATAATCTCGATTCACACAAGGGTGAGAAGTAATTTCCTTCCTAGTTTTTAATTTTTTAATCTAAAGAGTCCCAAAAGCTAAAACTGAAGCCACGACTCCGACAATTGCATTTTGATCTTGATTATGATCTATCTACACAAAATAATGCCACACAAATATCACATATATGAATAAAGCTACCATGACTAAAGTGCATACATACATATATTCATTAAAATTGATTATTAAGGTGTCAACAAAGAATTTTAGGCTATCTTTTGTTTGAAAGTATTTCCTTAGGTGCTGTTTGAATTATTAATTTTTCTAGATTTTCATATCTGTCTTTATATCCTCTTTCTAATTGTTTCTTGTTTTTTTTTAATGGTTGGCCTAAAGAATAGTGGATTAGGTCATGCCCTTTACTTAATCCTCAATCTTGGAAGAAAACCAATATTAAATTCCATGTAAAAATCGGTGTTTGATCTTTGTTTTCATTTGGATAGTTGCTATGCTTAAATTAATGGAAGGACAGGCCAACTTAAATTAAAAATTGATATGACTTTTAGAGAATCTCCGAATACATTACATCATTTGTTTCTAAACCCACAAGTTCTTTCAACCTCAAAAATATGAGAAAATCCAAAGAAAGAAATGAAGCAGCAACAACATTTGATATATGGGATTGTGGCAGCCAAAAACTATTGTGGCATCAATTGGTTAGAATCTGCATCTATAAGCATTATGAGACTAGCCAATTGTCGATATGTATGACAGGTTTCATATGCAAAGTTCTCCCACTCCACTACACCTTATCTTTATATGTACAGAAGGTGCGACTTTTAAAAGTTAGTACTTTTTAACATCCTAGTTTCTGCAAGCAAAAATATTTTCCATCAACGCTATAAAAGAAATACTTAAATAATTGAAGCCTAGATACCAGAAACATCCAAAAAAATTTCTGGCATGTTTCAAGAAATTGCTTGACAATTGAATCTGTTCTACCCATTTCCAATGGAAAAGTATTACTTGAAAGCGCCTATCGCGGCCTTGCTTGGCACTGCCACCAGTTGAGTCTCCTTCAACTATGAAAATCTCTGCATAATGTAACCATAAAGATAATTTTTAGACACTCACAAGTAGCAAATGGAATGCATTATCATTTATTTTGAAGCGTGTAGAATCCACAAAAATGAAAAATAAAGTCCTAGTTAACTTAATCCCTCAACCAGTATAATTTCATTCTCTAAGAACTGAATTTTTTTGAAAAGATATGCTACATGGCTTGGTTCAGATATTTTCTATTTTAATTATAATACTAAAACCAAAAGAACACCAAATATCTTGGTTCTTAATATGGAATTCCATAACCTAAAATATCCTATGCAATTGCACATTAATACCCCTCCCAAAGTTCAAGCAACATAACATCATCTAATCGTAGGCAAAAATATTTAGAGAGAAACTACTCTTTGCTCAGGTGCAAAAACCATTCAAAGGGAAAAAGTTCATAGAAGTATGTACAACAAAACTATATCTCATGTAAGGATGTTGAGAAAGAGAAAATAATAAAGACAGAAAAACCTTCAACAACGGGAATTTGAAAAATACTACGCATTAAAAAAATACCATATTTTTGAACAAATTATACCATTCAAAAACTATCGGTGACCAATCTTGAATAAAATTGCAGCTAATTCTATCTAGATAAAGTGAGAAATAGAACCCTAAAACTTTCTTCACCACAACTATACATCAAGATTTTATAAACTGATTAACACATGCAAAGCAATAAATTGGAAAAAGCTCTAATTTCGGGGGTCTAAAAAATCAAAATGGGAGAGATTATTAAACGATGAGTTAACAATGATAGGGGAAGAAGTGTGCTTGGAGGGGCGAAGGAAGCGAGAAATGAAACGATTGGATTGCAAATTTCCAAACAATACTTTACTGGTTTTTCGTTTCAATAAAAAGGAACAGGAAAAATAAATGAAAAATAAAAAATAAAATTCAACAAAAAGGAAGATTACCAGTCTTGCTTTTGCGGTAGAATCTCTGACGCTTTTAGCCGAAGAGGAACAGAAAATTTTCTAAGAAAGAAAGAAATTTGGCTGAGAAAGAATGAAGGAAGGAAAAAGGAGATCTGCGTGAGAGTTTTAGGAAAATGTCTTACAGAAATTGAAACAGTAAGACAATTTCCCAAAATGTAAACCATTTTACCTATGTTTTGAAATTTATTTTCCAAATGGAAAATATTTTCCAACAAACAAACACTGGAAAATTAAGAAAACAATTTCCAGGAAATGAAATACTGGCAAACAAATGTACCCTAAATTTAAAAACGATAATAAGAAGTTGACATGGGCCACTGCTGAGTTTAGGGTATTAGAAGCAACTTGGCACGATAATAAGAAGTTGACATGGGCCACTGCTGAGTTTAGGGTATTAGAAGCAACTTGGCACGATAATAAGAAGAAAAAGATAGACCTTCCTTCGTAAAACAATGACATTTCAGTATCCATTCATGCATCCCCAAACACGTTTATCAAGTCAATATTCTTACTTGTAGGGTGTCCATGATTTGACACATAGAATTGAGTTATGCACTTTCCTATTTTCTTCTTCTTCCGGCATTTAGTTTTGAAAGGAGTCCTTTTTTTTCTGTTGGCTGCTCAAACAAGTGAATGTGAATGTGTCATGTGTGATCTATTTTTGAGATGACTTGCTTGTGACGTTTTGTAGCTTTGTCCTGATGATAACTATTCTGAAAATTCTTGTTCATAGGTTTTGCAAAAGGCTTTAGAAGTATGGGATTACCAAAATAATCCCCTCAACTGCCCACTTGCTGAGCCAGCCCAAATTGACCCTGAGCTGGAAAATGCCTTCATTTGTCATCTGCATGACCATTGGTTTTGTATCAGGAAAGTGAATGGAGAATGGTATAATTTCAACAGTCTTTATACAGCCCCAGAGCACTTCCCTAAGTTTTATCTCTCAGCCTATCTGGACTCATTAAAAGGAGCTGGCTGGAGCGTTTTCCTGGTGAGGGGAAACTTCCCGAAAGAGTTCCACATTTCTTCCACTGAAGCTTTTAACGGTTATGGGCAGTGGCTGTCCCCTGAGGATGCTGAAAGGATAACTAAATCATCCAACATAATACAGGCTCCTCCAGAAAGAAACAATACTCAACAGCATCCAAATCAGTTGGATGAAACAGATATGCAAATGCTTTTGGATATGGAAGATGAGGACTTGAAGGCTGCAATCGCTGCCAGTCTGATGGATTCTTCCCCTGCCGTAGCCATGACTGAGGCTAGCAACCCTAAATCTGAAAACAAAGATAGCCCGGAAAAAACTACAAAAGCAGCAAATTTTCTGACATATTGGGCAAGTGACAATGGTTCATGCCACGTTTTAGATGGTTTGAGCAAACATATTCGGCTCGAGGTTGTTTGCTGTGTAATGTATATACATTCCTTACACATTTTCAAGTCAGAATTTAACATTCCTTAACATATTCAATTCTAGCCGTGCCTTGCCAAAACGTTATATAACACTAAGAGGCAGAAAATATAAAAATTTTCAAAATGGTTCTGATAGAAAATATCTCACTTAACTGTTTTTTAAGGGTGAAATTACGTGTGAAGTCCCTCTATTATAGGGATTGAATTAAATTAATCTTTCTAGATCAACTTAATTTCGGTACTATTAAAAAGGAAAATCAAATAAAGAGTTAACATTTATTATTTTAAAATTGAAAATTGTTTTTTTTATTTACAATTCAAAACAAAATATTTCATCTACAAAATTATTAAAAAAAACTTCAAAATATAACTTTATTAAGCAAAAAATGATATTTTTTAAACCATAAATATTAATTCGATTGAAATTTTATTTTATTTAATTTTTTAATGATACAAAGATAAAGTTAATCCATTTAATAATAAAAGAATTAATTTAATCTAGTGAATTATGAACGTAGGGTGTTTGGGGTTGAGACAAAAGCCATAACTTGGTTCCCCCCCCCCCCCCAAAATGCTGTCCTTTTTTACCATTGTCTGTCTGATCGTTAAACGTAATGCTACGATAATGACGTTGCTGACTGCCAAAACTAAGGCCTTCTATCCAAACCCGAAACCGAGATATTGTTAGTTCATTTACTATGTTATATTAGGACAAAAGTTAAGAGCACCGTAGAAAACAAGGAACATGAAATAAGCAGTAAGTGAAGGGAATTTATTTAATAAATAATATTTGGAATTTGAAAGAAAAAAACAAAGGAGAAGAAAAGTTGGAAAAGGCATGAGTAGGATGTCGCTTTTAGGCTGGAATCTGTGGCCACCAACCTTGCCTTTCTACAGTCATCCTTATGTAATACAAAGCACACTGCTAAAAGGTTAAGAAACCTCTTACTTTGATCTTCTTTTTTTCTTTTATCCTCTCAAGTCTTGGTGCCATAAAAAAATTGGGTTTTAAAGATCTGATATTTCATTCTATTGAAGGGTCTATTTTATTTTATTTTTCTTGTGAATGGGTTCATCTAATCGACTGTTCAACAGACAGAGAACTGTTCATGAGATCCTTGGTGGAGGTTTAGGTAAAGTATCTGACTTTTTTAGTACTGGGTTTTCATTTGAATTCATTTTGATCAAATTTTAGACTTGATTGAACCCCCCCCCAATAGAATTTCCATTGGTTTTAGAATGGATCTTCTTTGATCCCTATTTGCCTGAGGATTTAGCAATCGTTGATCGACTGTATTAATCAGTTGGTTTAAGAGTTTGAGGTAGATGATGATTTGTGTATTGGTTTGAACAGTTGCAGATGTGATGTTGTGGAGGCAAGGGAACTTGACAATGGGGATCCTGTTAGTGACACTAGCTGCTTGGGTGGTGTTTGAGAAATCCGGTTACACTCTGCTATCACTTGTCTCTAATGTTCTCCTCCTCCTTATTGGCATTCTATTTCTTTGGGCCAAATCTGCTGCAATTCTTAACAGGTAATCCGTGCAGATGTGCTACATTAACTCAGAATTTTTAACATATTATCAGTTTCTGCTTGGAATGTTGGTAAAAGTATTATGAAGATTCATGCACTAGGAATCAGATTGCATTTTGCACTCTCTACTAAAAAAAATAGCAAATTAGTCCCTAAACATTAGATTAAAGAGCAAATTGGTCTTCGTGTTAAAAATTCCAACCATTTGTAGTGTTAAAAACTATCATGGCTCACAGAATAACCAGTGACATGTGGCATGCCATGTGTACCCCATGCTGACATACAGAATTGAATGGAATTTTTAACAGAAAGATTAGTTTGCTCTTTGATCTAAAATACATAGACTAATTTGCTCATTTTTTAAGTAGAGGGGGCAAAATACAATCCGACTCTTAGTACAAGGGGCTCTATGTTACTTTCACCTTGGAATGTCTAATATTAGACATATATAGTTGTTTGCATATGGCATCACATTATGGCTTTATGAGCCGAGAAAGATGCATAATGTTGATATATAACCACTAGCATCACAATAAGATGACATATGAATTTTCCCTGTTTGTGACTATTAGGAACTAGCAAACTGAATTCTACTTTAATTTCTTGTCTTAAAATAGACCTGCACCACCTCTTCCAGAATTGTATCTATCAGAAGAAACAGTAAATGAAATGGGAGCTTTCATTCGAGCCCATGTAAATGATATTCTCTCAGCTTCTAAAGATATAGCGTTAGGTAAAGATGCAAGGCTGTTCTTCAAAGTTGCTGGATACTTGTTGCTGATTTCACTTGTTGGTGGCCTTACTGATTTCCTTACTTTGGGTTACACCAGTAAGTCCTAATTCCAACTTCTTATTACCATCATTTATGGGATCGACCTTTCTCAGACTATTTTCGAGTAATACAACTGTTTGTTTATTCCTTTGTGGCAGGCCTTGTTGTTGTTCTCACAGTTCCTGCACTTTACGAGAGATACGAAGACTATATCGATTCGTATACTATACTCGGATACAGGAAAATGCAGCAGTTGTATGTGAAATTTGATTCTAAGTTTGTGAACAGATTCCGGAAATGGATTTTGGAGAAGCAGAAGTTAAGTTGATTTATCTTTTGTTTCTTCTTCTGGTTTCTTTTCTTTTTTCGGTTTTCGGATTTGAGTGTGACAAACACAGGCACAAAGTTTGGTGTTTTGAGCAGTGGAGATGTGGAAAAAAAAAATGGAGTTTCCTTGTCTTAAGCTGATGCTTTCCCTATCTGTATTATTGTTTCCCGGCATGTGAGTTAGGCTATTGAGGAGAGAGATGTTATTGAAGCCACAGCTCAATGAAAATCATCTTTATTGAAATGAATAGTTGAGCAACATTTGTACAAGGTTTTTATGTTAGTAAAATGTAATTCCAAAACAAACTCAGAAGTTTAACTTGGTTAGTAAATCACTGGTTGATTTATGCAGGAAGAACTTTACCCCCGATGTAACTATCTCCTACCAAAAAAACAACTAAAACCCTTGAACTTCAAAACTTCATGTTAATGTTGAAGCTATGAGCAAAAGATTGTCCTTTTCTCGTTAACCATACACTAATTAATGTATAGTATGCAAGTTAGCTCGTCCTGATATTCAAATGGCACTCAAAACTTGAGGAGTAATCCGATCTGAAACAAATAAATGGTGGTAGAGAAACGTAACTTTTATTAACACTTACAAACTATATAGAATGTTTCCATTGAAGAACTTGAGCGCAAATTCTGAATTTGCAAACTAATCGAAATCCTATAAAAGAAAGCAAGATGCTCTTAATAAATTAAGAAATGGAAAGAACATAACAAAACTTCATCAAACACTGAAAATGGAGAAAATATCACATGTTGACCACAAAAGGGAGGAGCAATCTCTACCCCTGGCTACCTGCCTTGCCATTCAGGTTCTTGCTGCCCTTGTCCTTCAAGACTCATATCACCAGAGTTGAACTTGCGAGGTTTAAGTTGTGACATATCATGTGAGAGTGGTGGAGGTGGTGGACGAACTTGCATGGAGTGACTTAAAAGTGGACACCAGGTTGCCCTCCATTCCAAGGCGGATAAGCCGTTGGGTAATTCACACCCCCAACTGGACCTGGTGGGAAACTCAACAATGACCCCTGCTCGGAACCAACATCTGACGCTTTACTTTGCCTAGCCATTTCATAAGGAGCACCATAAAATGGTTGACATCCATCGGTTGGAAAAGGAGGAACACCATATGGAGTTAAAGTTCGGTTTGAATTCATTGGCATAGCAAAATTAGGTGGTTGCATGGAATGCATAGGTGGGTATTCAGAATACTGATTCTCAGATAAAAGTCCCTGCAGCTTGTCTGAAAACTGACTAGAATCTGGTTGCGGGGTGCCCTGCAGGTCAAAGCCTTGTTGGAAGTGGTTGTGAGGACCAGGCCTGTCAAAGCCTTGTTGGAATTGGTTATCATCTGATTGGGGCTCCAATGGATAATTCGGAACTTGACCAAATACTAGTGGTCCCTTTGGCTGCATTATAGGCCTTGAAGGCAGTTGTTCTCTGGGCTGCTGCCAACGAGCTTTGTCTTCAGTATCATGGAGCAGGGGGTTTGAACCAGGAGAAATGACAGACCTTGGAAGACCTCGAACAGCAGCATCAGAACCTGTAGGTTGTTTAGCACTCTGAACCTCCGAGTCTTTATCATCT
Source organism: Gossypium hirsutum (assembly GCF_007990345.1). NCBI lineage: Eukaryota > Viridiplantae > Streptophyta > Magnoliopsida > Malvales > Malvaceae > Gossypium > Gossypium hirsutum. The sequence goes on along the minus strand of NC_053440.1, from coordinate 46,958,929 downwards.
TCCTTCTCTGCATTAGGCTGTATAAGGGCAGCATGGTTCTCATGGATATGAGATTCAAATTCAGTCTTCTTCAAGAAAGATTTAAGACAGTGAGGAGCTGCACAGATGAAGATCCCTCCATTATCTTGATTGTCTGAATCTTCTGTATACGTTCATCACAACTGTGCTGAAACAAAGAAACAATAATTTTGTCAGTGTCAAGTTACTTGAGTTTGAACTGAATGAAGACACTATTCACCATTCAGCCAAAATCCTTATGATTCTATAAACACCAGAATTCAACCACAAGAACAAACACAAGAGGGTCATGGTAAATAAGGGAAAAGACATGAGAATTGCCAATCCTAATACTTTTTATTAGTCAAAACTGCATAAATTATTTGATCTTGGTAGATAATACTCGTGAACCATTCAAAAGTCCACACGGATAAACTAGCTACAAAAATCTACGTTCTTTAGACACCATTTTGCTATAAGGAATTAAGATTCGATCACTTACAGATAGCAAATCGAATCACTCCTTGCACAATCGAGGCAGAAGGCATGCTCACAAGGACTCTGCAACCAGAAGAAAACATATACATTTTCAGATACAGAAAACAAAGTCCAATACACAAAGGAATTCCTAACTATAAATGTAGAACAAATGGAACCCTTACCCATCCATCAAAACCTAGTTACTAAATTTTTTCAACATTTCAACTTTAGAGCGAACCTAACATTGAATACCTAGCGAGGAACCATTATTTTACAACGAAATAATTCAATTTAAGAGTAAATCCCACTTTGAATTTTTCTTCAACTTACAAATATTATCTTAAATTCAAATATCAGGAATAGCATAACTTATCTATTCTATTTAATACTTACTCAACATGTTCACTAATCAATTGTAATTTAAAGCTAAATGAAATTAAGAATGGTAATAAGAAAATAGTACCAAGCGGCCGTAGATGGCTATAGGGAAATCGCAGCGGACGCAGAAGTGAACTCGCTCGCCAAGCTGGCGGCGTGACTTACGACCAACGGTCTTGACGAGCGAGGACGAGATAGCGGCGCCAATGCTCTTGGCAACGGGAAGGTCAGCGATAACAAGGTGATCGGGGCAAGCCACCGTCACCGTTTCCACAGGCAATGGCTTCACGGGACCGGCGGCGTCCGAGGACGGGGTCTTGGTTAGTCGGATTTGAAGCATCTTTGTTCCTTCTGCTCTTCCACCAAATTAAAATCGAATCAAATTTCAACGCTCTTATATCAATCGAGTTCCGTATAATCGCGTGTCTCTGTATGATTCCTAGAACGGCTCTGTTTTCTCCATTGGGCTCTTATAGTTTAATACATTGGGCCGTTTGTAATTTGGACTTGCAGTCGGGTATGAACACGTCTTTCCCTGTATCTCAATGAGATTATATAAAATGAGTTTATATATAGTATAATGTCATGAATATCTTATTAAGTAGATGTTCATCATAATCAGGATAAAGTTTTGATGTACTTAAAATTCTAATAGTGGGAATATAGTAATAAATAAGAGAACAATGAGAGTTCTCAAGATAACTCTTCAAAGGATAAAGATAACTTATTTTATCAATGTGATATGAAATATTATTAGCTACATAAATTCTATCATTATAGATAGAAAGTATATTTTGAAAGGATGAAAAAGAGATAATTGAGTCATTAATTTATATTTATTTTATAATCTTTGTGATCTTCTTTTATCATCATCCCCATTAAAGGGTTGAAAATAAAATATTTGACTGTGAAAGATCTACTTATGAGCAATAGAATATGATAATTCTATCTAAAGCTTATTATGGTGAGTATGACTCTACAATATTCAGAATAAGTTTTCAATTAAAATTACATGGTAAAATATTACTGATGAGAACTTGCAAGAGAGAAAACTTATGTATAAAAAGTCATTGGTCATGTTTCTATTGTACACCTGAAAATAAGATCTACTCTCAAAGTTTGCTATTAATATATTTTTGGGCATTTGAAGATTTTGACATATTCCTTGAAGCAAATTAAAATGAATGATAATAAAATTATTAATTTGTTACAATTTAGTACCACTGAAACACATGTTAAAGTAAATCAAAAGTTTACTCATATTAACTGTTAGATGTATTTACAAACTTAATAAGAATAACCAAGTGTTATATACCATCTAATATTTTAATTTGAATCAAAGTCCCAGTAGAACAATCAGTTAGAATAAATAATAGATTGATCGGTTCCAAAAATAAAAATTCTTCTAGATGGTCATATAGTCTAGGCGGGTGCTTCAAAAGAGACCCAAGACATAACTAATAAGTAAAACTTCAGAAGATATTCAAGTGCCTGAAACTGAATTTTAAAATAATAAAAATAAGAGATCTCGATAAGTTATGTCAATTCGAAAAAATGTGGAACTGAATAATAAAAATGGTCGACAATGATTTTGCATGCAATATTATTATTGAAATAATGAAATAAAAGAAATATCTTGAATAAATATATTGAGAAATATAGATATAGAATAAATTTATCAAAATAGAAAGACGCAACTTAAGTACAATTAAATTCGTGCAGTTTTTGGACTAGTAGTCCAAATATCTAAAGGTATAAAACCAGTGAGTGTGCAATTGAAATAGTTTTGCAAAAGCGGAATAAAAATATGAAGTTATTCGCTAAGTCTTGGCATTGATTATGAAAAAATATAATATTTTTTTGTGGTGGATGTAATAACCTTTAGATATATTATTAAATTGACAATTCATAAAATATTTAACTTGGGTCTAATGGTTATTATTACAACATTTTATAAATCACTATATAGTAAAGTTTATATTAAAATCCTTGAAGGATTTAGGATGCTAGAAGCATATTAAAATTCTCGAGAAATTGTTTATTTATATGAATTGAAATAATTTGAACATATGTGGTAAATTTGACTTAGTGAATAATAGTTGAAAGAGGATTATAAAATTATCCAAAATACCTATTTGTGTTTTTATAAAAGATTCATGATTAAAGTTTGTTATGATTATTATTGAATCTCTTGAAGAGATCAAAATATATTTCTCCAAATTTCCCTCACTCATGACTTTTAAAAGAATGGTAATATAAATGCTTAGCAAATACATTCAAATAGTCATTTGAAAAACTAGTATTCAAGATTGAATACGTAGAATATGAGAAAATATGTGATGTTTTCATGAGGGGGAGTAAATACGCGTTGCACCCTTTTTTCCTTAATCGAGGTTTTATCCCATTGGGTTTTCCTGATAATATTTTTAATGAGGCGGCATATTATGCGTATGATAGATTATGTACTCTTTTTCTTTTATTAAGTTTTTATCCCACAGGGTTTTTTCTAATAAGGTTTTAACGAGGCACATTATCTACAAATGGACACCCAAGGGGGAGTGTTACGAATATCTTATTAAGTGGATATCCATCGTGATCAAGATAAAGTTTTGATGTACTTTAAATTCTAATAGTTATTAGAATTAAATCTCTACTTCTTTTATACTTCTTATGCCTATAAATAGAGATCTGATGAAGCATTGTAATAATCCATTTTATTAATAAAGTACATTCTCTATCGCTTTCATATTTTCTTTGTTCTTTATTCTCCCCGTCTCTCTTTATTTTATAACAGATAATTAATTTTTAATCAATTAATTCAAAACAACATTTCAACATAAAAGTTAATAGGGAGTAACAAACTAGAATGACAACATAATTCACTAAACAAAGTACAAATAGGAGAACGGTAGCAGATAAAAGAAATTAAAAACGAAAACGACATTCAAAACCGTTGCCATCATTCTAATAGTTGATGCCATGGTCGTCATAAAAGTCTAGCGGAGGACAGATATACGTAGTAAAGACCACTAAACTAGCAATACCAGAGAATTACTAGAGATATACCATCATAATAACCGCTAATAATAGCATTCTAGCTTCACCATTGTCAGACTGCATCGATAATAAGCTCTGTTTAACAACGACAATGAATGTCCTCAAAAGGCTCTTTCAACATTAGTGATACACAAAACGAGACTCAAAAAACTGAATTGATAGAGTTAGATCAACCCAACCTCCTTAGAAACTTGTAGGAAACAAAACTTAAAAAAAAAAAACTAAAAACTACATCTACTAACACTACCACTGCTTCCTAAGAAAATAGAGAGGATTATTGTCACTATCACCGCTTTCAGAGAAAGCAGAACAAACTTTATTTATACACATGTTTTTGCTCGGTAGTACTTAGAGGAACTCAACCACCATAGAAACTACCGCAAAAATAGATAAAAACACAACAAAAATGGGAGAACCAAAAGAAACTAAAAAAAAATAAGATAATTATTTTATGAACTAACATTATAACTAAAAAAATCACAACTAGAGTTATAACGTTTTCACTTGTCCTTTTTTAGTTTTTTATTTTTTAAATATAATTAATTAGACCATCTAACTCTATCCAAGACGGTGAAGCAAAAAGTAAGGTTTTAAATATAATTAATTGTCGCTTCCTAGCATTTATCTACTTTAAAGAGCTTGGCATGACATTTTCCCCCACCCAAACTTGTGGGGTCTTCGTCTTGGGTAGTTCACCTTGCCTTGTAAATTATTTGTTTAATTGTTTTGAAATGAAGTGAAATGTCCTATTTTGCCTTGTAACACTCCGTAATCCTAATCCTACTCCGTAATCCTAATCCGGCGACAGAGACGAATTAGAGATGTTACACTACCCACTTATTGGGATGCTTGACGAAAATCAAACAATTAAGGTTTGCTTTGATACCACTTTTCACGGAGCCATTACCTTTTGTACAGGCCCTATTTTGCCCGGGCCCAAGTGAAAATAAACAAACCAAAAAAATAAAATATAAAAAAAATCCATTACGGCCCAAGCTACGTGGCCTAAATACAAAAAAAACAGAAGCCCAATTGGCCCAATGGCCAAGTTAGAGTTTGAGAAAAAACCCTAACAGCCTGGCTCCTCCATCTCCGCTCCTCTGCCTCCTGCCCATGTGCCGCCACTGCCTCCATGTGCCTCTGCAACATGTCCACCGCCCGAGGCCTAGCTGTGGCACCAAAATGGCAAAGGCCAGGGTTTGCTTCTCTGACTTGCCTCATCAATACCTGCAAACAAACACTGAAAAGGAAATAGAGACAGAAAAGAGAAGAAAGCAATATAGGCAGTAGCTTTTTTTATATTTATATTTATATTTTTCTTTTTAATTTTTCTTTGGCTATATAAAAGCCAAACACGAATCGAAAAAAAAACGGATGTAAACAAACAAAAAAAATCAAATTTTTGGAAATCAAAAGCGAAAGTGATTCTCAGAGTTTTGTGTTTTTTTTATACTTTGATTTATTATTCATTTTTTTGTCACATATATGCGAAATAAATAAAAAGAGAGAAAAGGAAAGAGGGTACTCACCAGAAGGATCCCGCGTGTTCTTCGTCGACTTCGACCACCATCCGTGGTGGAGCCTCGGCGGAGGGACGATGGACTGGTGGCGGCAAGAGCTAGGGCCAAAACCCTAGCAGAGGAAAACATCAGTGTTTTTTGTATATTTTATTTTATCTTTAAATTAGGGCTGCAAATGTTTTTCCAAAAAGAAAATTTAGCTTAAATAAATATTCAAAACGGCGTCGTTTTGCGAGTGAAGATTAGGAGGCAAAACGACGTCGTATTGGCTACTACCCAGCAACCCACGCGCGACCCGACCCGATACCTGGGGGATCCGCGCATTTCCGTTAAATGGGTTATTTACAATCCTGGTCCTTTATCCTTTTAATTATTTTGCAATTAAGTTTTCTTTTATTCCTAATTTTGCCCTAAAATTTTGCTTTGATTTCATCTCTGCCCCATGTAAGGTGCAACGTTTTGGAGGGCGGGGATATTTTTCGCTTTAGTCTCTCCTTGTTATTCGCACGCTCGATTTGGTTCTTTTTCATTTTTATTTATTTCAGATTTGCCCCAGAATTTACATTTACATTCCAATTTAATCATGTTTGATGTTTTTGCTATTAATTAATTAATAAATATTATTTTTTATTATTGTTATTATTATTATTATTATTATTATTATTACTTCCATTATTATTAGTATTTTTATTATTACTATTATTATTGATAATATTATTCGCTTGTATATTTACCTATTATATATATACATTATTTTATTCTATATGTATTATTGCTTTAAGTTTCTTTTAAAGTTTTAATATGTTATTACCTTTTTATAATATACTATTTTTGATATTATTTGAATTTATTTTATTTTTTATCTTTATGTAAATTTGGTATGTTTATATGCTTGCTTGATTTGTTTTTTTTTATTCTATAATATATACTTTTTATTCACTTTTGATATACCACTATATTTTTTATATGAAGATATTTTATATAGTATAGTACTATTTTATACATATACATATATATTATACTATTGATTTCGAATCATATTTTTACCTATTATATATATATACACCTACACGTACTCATTTGTATAACTTATTTATATACATACATATATATACATACTTATATATCTTTTTATATTTTTATTCATTTTCTTTATTCATTTTCTTTATTCATTTATTTATTTACTTGTTATTTTATATGTAATCGATTTGTCCTTTTATTTATTTTTTTTTGTTATTGCTCGTATTATTTTTACACCATCGTATCCAATATTGTTTTGTACGCATATTAACATCGAGTTTCATTTCTACCAATTCGAGTTAGATTAATTGGATGCATGAATCATGATTTTCAAATAAGCAAAATCTCGTGTTTAGATTCGAGAAGGTCGATCCCTAACTTACTGGGTTTCGATTTTCGCAATAAATCTAAATACACGAATCTTTTCAAACTCAAGTTTTAAACGATCTCGGGAATCAAGAAGAGATCATGTCCTAACTTACTAGGCATGATCCCCTTTTTTTTTCTCAAGTTTTAAACGATCTCAGGAATTAAGAAAATATTGTGTCCTAACTTACTGGGCATGATCCCTTTTTCAAATCCGATATAGCTAAAAATATTCTAAATAAGTAAATTTTGGCATTCATTCGCACATCGGGAATTCAAGACATTGTGTCCTAACTTACTGGATATAAGTGTCTTTCTTGATTAACGTGAAATATGCCCTTTTCTCGAAATTTTTCAACATTTCAATAAAGAATCGTATTTTCAAATCCCTTTAAAATTTTCAATCTTCGACACTAAGACATTAACTAATCAACTAGGTACCAATTTTGGGCGTTATAAGGGTGCTAATCCTTCCTCGTACTTAACCGACTCCCAAACCCGTTTTTCTGAATTTCGTAGACCAAAATCGTTATTTTAATAAAATAAAATCGTTTATTAAAAACAACCACTTTTCAAGGTGGCCCGATCACACCTTATCAAAAAGGATTGGTGGCAACTCCCATTTTCGTTTTTGTTTTCAAAATCCAAGTCGACCCTGTTTTGTCAAAAAAATAGTGCCAACACCCTTTTTTCCAAAAAACATGTCTAATAGGATGTGTAAGGCATCCAGTTATATTTCAATGAGCTTCTCTTTCCTCTTTCACCTTACCTACTTATTTAGAGTACTTGACGCCAATCCCTTTAAATCTTTGATGACCTTTCTTAGGCCACCTAATAAACCAATATACCTAATGGCACCGTTAAAATTAATTTACATAGAATCCAAGTCTAATATTTGCCATTTGTTACTCTCTCTTTTTTTTTTAGTTTTAAAATGTCAATTAAAGAAATGCACCTCTTGAAAGGATATTCTATCACTAATGTATACAATAAGTGTCTCATTTATTAATTTTTTTTTTAAAAATTATCTATTAACAACACAAACATTTACTGAAATCAAAAGGAAAAGTTTACTTACTAAATCCAAGAAAAAAAACCCAAGGGATTCTTTTGTTGAAACATGTCCATTAATATAAGAAAAATGATCATATTTCAGTTTTGATCTTTCTATTATGCTTAAATTTTATTTTTAATCTCTATACTTTAGTCTTATAATTTAGTTTCTATATTTTATAATGTTATTAATTAGTCCAATGGTTAATATTATTAGTTATTTCAATTGATGTAGATTTTTAAAATGTACATACATTGCTCTAACAAAAATAATTTTATTTTATAAGTTGTAATAAGTGTTTTAAAAAAATCTGCGTCAATTATTGGAACCATTAAAGGTACTGTAATAAGCCCAATTGGCCCGGGCCCTTTACAAAACAAAATGGGCAGTCCAAGCCCAATAATCCTAAACCTGGCCCAACTAACATCCCAAATTCCCCAAACCCTAGCCGCATGTTTGCTCAGCGCCTCCAGCACTCTCTAGTTGCCGCACGTCTCGGAGCCTCTCCCCTGCGCCGTAATCTCCACGAATACCTGCAAAACAGTTTCAAAGAGTCCAATAGAGAAATAATAGGGTAAAGAAATCAGTTTCGGGCTATATATAAAGCCGTGTTATTCTGTAAAAAAAAAAAGAAAAAAAGGAGATTGAAAAGAAATACAGAGAGAATATGCAAGAAATAGAAAAAAAACTTTGGAAAAATCAGATTGTTTTTGATTCAAGGTGAATCGGGTTCTTGCATTTTTATTTTATTTTATTTTATTTATATATTTTACTTTCTCTTGCGTTTTTATTTTTTTAAAAAAGAAATAACAAAAAAACTTACCTCATTCGCCGAGGACGCCGGACCGATGGCCATCTCCGTCGTGGTCGGAGCGCCGGCGTGGGCCGAGGGATGGCGCAATGACGCTAGGGGCAAAACCCTAGCAGAGCACCAGAGGACCTTTGAGTGTTTTTTTATTTTTTTTTCCTTCTACTCTGTTTCAAATGTTTTTTAAGGGAAAATTTTGTTTTAAATGACATTCAAAACGGCGCCGTTTTCCCAGACCTGACCCGCGCGGTGACCCGACCCGAAGGGAAGGATCCGCGCGCTCTGACGTCAGGTGGGATATTTGCAGGTCTAGTCCTTCCTCCTTTGTTTTGATTTTAAATGCGGTATTGCGCGCATTTGCAATTTTGCCACATAAATTTAACGCCTGTTTCGATTTGGTCCACCATCCAGGACTGCGGATTGCGTTGAAACGGCGCCGTGGGATTAATGGGCATATTGCCTTTTTGATCCGCCACCGTTACGCGCGTATTCAAGTGGCCTTTTTTAAAAAAAATTTATTTTAAATTCAGCCCTTAAGTTTTTTTTAAATCATTTATTAGTCATTTTTTTAGTTTTGCTATTATTCTTATACATATACATTTTTTACTTTTTATATACTTATTATATATATGTTTCATTATTATTTGGTTTTCATTGTTTTTTATTTTAAAAATATATACATACATTTTTAGATTTTTTCTTTTGTTTCATAAAATACATACACATGCGCATTTGTTTTATATAATATATATATGCATATATTTATACATACATTTTCCTTATATCCTTATTTTATTTTCTTTTTTATATACCTTATATTATATATATATGCATTTATACATGTTATTCTGTAAATATATATACATATGCATTTTTTTATTTTGAATACATATTTGATGTTTGTTTTATTGGATATATTTTATTCCTTCTATTTGCATGTATACTGGTATGTGTGTTAGATATGTGTAAACACATGTTTGCAGTTTTATTGTTATATTGTATTTGTATATATATTTGTAAATATTTATGTATATATGCTTTAAATTAAAGGACCTGTATCATATTGTATATTAACTTTTAACATACTCTTTTGAAAATATATTTTGGTTTTTAACTATGCATCAAAGTTATTTTCTTGACTTAAAGGTTTTTTTTTGAATAAAAATATTATTTGGGGTTTGAGATTTTCGAGGTAAATTGAGCCCTAACGTATTGGGTTCTGATTTTCTTTGTCAATCCTAGATGATCGAGAATATTTTCATTCAAAATGCATAAAAATCATTTTTGGGAACTTAACTTGTTGTGCCCTAACGTATTGGGTGTGGCATGTTACTTTCTCGAAATGAAGATTTTCGTATAAAATAAAAGTGATATTCAAGTTTGGGGATTATGAGGAATTGAACCCTAACGTATCGGGACTCGATTTCTTTACATGACTTGAACAGTTGATTATCCTTTTGTCAATTTCATCATTCAAGCTTATTTTAAAATATTTTTTAACTTTCGACACAAAGATATTAAATAGTCAATTTGGTACCGATTTTTGGGCGTTACGAGGGTGCTAACCCTTCCTCGTGCGTAACTGACTCCCGAACCTGTTTTCAAAATTCGCAGACTAAAATGATTTTTGAGGTGGGCCGGTCACACCTTAATAAAAGGATCGGTGGCGACTCCAGTTTTATTTTTAAAAGTCGACAACTAAATTTTTTGTTTTCAAAAAACGGTTTCGACAGCTTGGCGACTCCGCTGGGGACTTTAGAGAGTCGAGCCACAAAATTGATTATGTTTGTCTTTTTGTCGAATATCAAAAGTTTTAAAAATTCATGAGTTCCCTTCGCATTCATCGTTTTTCATCTTGGTATGTTGGCAACTTTACATTTGCATTTTGCATTTTACCCTTTAAGTGGGAGCGAGAAACTAGTCATTCGTGAGGTTTTCACCTTCGTGCAGGGTAGTGGACCACTTCCGGGATACATCCGTACCTATGTCTTCGTGAGATTTTCATCTCCGTGCAGCCATAGGGAAATGTGTCCCCCTGAACCGAACTCGATCCACATGAGCCTATAATGGGTGAAGATCGAGGAATCTATTGGTTTGGGTACCTTTACTCTAGAAACTAAACTTCATTTAGTGAGCTTTAGGAACTTGACCTAGGTAGAACTATCCCAAAACCCTAGGGGATTCCTGTTTAGGTGTTTCTTGCTATTTTATGCTTGTTTATATCTTTATATGTGATACTGACTTGGGTTTCTTTTGTTTTGATTGCATGACATCATGATTGCATAACATTTCATCCTAAAAGGGCGTTAGTTCATATTCGGTTGCTAGATAGAAAGCTTATTATGGAAAAAGGGTTCTTGATAAGGTGGAAGATAATGCGGCTGTCCAAACTTGGTCTGAGACAACACAACAAGAGAAAGGTGATAGTTTGGCCGAGGGGTATGTGTCAGAGTTGTGGGACTTCACTCGTGTTAGCGTGACTCAGAATAGCCTACAAGAATTAAAGGAAATTTGGGATCAGTGGAATGATGAGATTAAGCAACTCTTCTACTCTAGCTATGGAGACCTACCTTACTTGCTCGATGTAAAGGTGGATAAGCGCCTGTTCCGTGCCTTAGCCCAATTTTGGAATTCGGCTTATTGTTGTTTCACCTTTGGAAGTGTTGATTTAGTGCCTACAGTGGAGGAATACACGGTATTTCTTCGTTGTTCAAAAATTCAAGTGGACAAAGCCTATTCAAGAGCTGCTAATGTTCCAACCTTTTTCAAGAAGTTGGTGAATATAACTGGGATGAGTGAGCAATGGGTCGCAGCACGAATCAAACAGAAGGGAGATAGCAAATGTATTCCTTGGAAGAATCTGAGAGATTTAATTCAAGTACATCCAGACACGAAGAAGAGAGTTGATGTTTTTTCTTTGAGCATCTACGGCCTAGTTGTCTTTCCCAAAGCCCTGGGACATATCGATGAAGCAGTCACTGACCTTTTCGATCGACTTGATAAAGGAGTCACACCGGTTCCAGCAATTTTAGCAGAAACTTTCAGGTCACTGAACGAATGCCGAAGAGTAAGTGAAGGAAGATTCATTGGATGTGCGCAGCTTCTCTTGGCATGGTTTCACAGTCATTTCAGGAAGGTAGATAAATTTTCTTATCGAGTTTTTTTTTAAACTTATTCGCCCTTAAAAGAAATAGTGGAAATATCGATGCAAGATGAGGCCTTAGAAGAAAGATGGATTGAAATTCTTCAGAATCTTCAAGAGGAGGACATTGAGTGGAGAGCTCCTTGGTTGCTGTCAGATGAGATATTGTATAGATGTGAAGATTTCGATTGGGTTCCTCTACTTGGTATTTGGGGAGCTATTGGTTATGCATCATTACTAGTATTGAGGCAGTATAGATCGAGGCAGTTCGTACCTACAACCCAAGGATTAGCCCAAAGTGAGTTCTCGTATAAGTGTGATGGTTACAAGAAAAAGATTCGAGAAATGACAAATGCTTGGAGGCAGACTCGTCGATTGAAGAGATTGTCAGTAGGTCCGTCGATGGCTCCTGAATATGTCAGTTGGCTGGGTAGGAAGGTCAATGATAATATACCTGTACCAGGTCAAGGAGACAGCCAATTAGTGGAAAAGTATGTATGTATGGTCCCTTCTGAGCTAGAAATCATAAAACAAGATTTTGAAAGAAGAAATTCTGAGCTTGAGAAGAAGATAGGGCAAATGGAAGAGGAGAAGATGAGTCTGAAGCTGGATGTGGATGTTCAGAAGCTGGAAACTGAAGGCCTGAGGAAAGAAAAGCGCAAGGCTAAGGAGGATTTGAATAGCTTGAAGGTGGATTATAAGAGGCTACGTATGTCAATGAGAACTACTGGATTGGGAAAAACCTCAGAGCAGTGGCGTCAAGAAATTCAAGAAGAAAAGGTCAAGGCTGATAGGTGGGAAAAGAGATTTCAGGAGGCTCAAAAGAAAAATAAGTTCTTTGAGAGGAGTTTGTCCGAAAGCCGGAACGAAAAGGATGAATTAAAAGCTAGGGTGGCCGAACTGGAGGCAATATTACAAGACTATGAAGCCAGAATTGAACATCTGGAAGCAAATGAAGATCATCAAAATGAACAGCTTCACTATCTTCAGGATCAAGTTGCAAGAAGGGATCACATCATGGGAGAAGCTGTGGTTCAGATTCAAGGAGTAGCTGAGCACCTGTAGACTTTGGCAGTACAAGCTGATGTACTAAGCGTGAAGTATGAATCGGAATCAGAACAGGGGCAAAAGTTGGCATCATTACTTAGGGAGATTAAAGTTCTAAGTGTTAGGGCAAAGCCGTATTTATAGCTGTTTTATGTAAAGAAATTTTTTCTCTAGTAAAGTTTTCTGAGTAGAATTGAATTATAATTAACGCCTTTTTTGCATTCACCTCATGCATCGCATCATATGCATTAAAGACCTTTATTAAATCCTAATAAGTTAAAATTATTGCTCAGTTAACCTGGAAACCAACCAACCCGACACCGATACGGCACTCGAGCAAAGACAAAAGATATGGATCAGAGATTAGAAAAGCTCGAACAGTACCAGAAGGAGATGCAAGACCGGCTTCAGCTACAAATGCAGGAGCGGTTAGACAAGATGAAACAAGAGATGTCTGAGAAAATGCGGGAATCTCAAGAAGATATAGTGGCAAAGTTAACCCAACTGATAACTAAGGGAGGTGACAAGGGAAAGGGCCCCATGGCAGATGCCGATGAGGGAAATGATGATGAACTTTTCTATCCTCCAGGTTTCACCCCTCCGCATGAGCGAGCTCAAGCTGAATACCCGCGCAAATCTACTGTCACCATCATGCCTCAGCAATTTCGAGCTGGTGTTTTGAACCTCCAAACTGGGCTGGGTTTTAATCCTGAAAACAATCCTATTAACTCTGTCATTCCTAACTTTGATGAAGTGGTTGAGAAGGAAAAAGTGAAGGAGGAGTTACCGAGACAGTTAGAGGAAAGATGCAAGTGGCTCGAGGAGAAGTTCAAGGCAATGGAAGTCACTGAAGGTTATCGAGGCATTGACGCAAAAAAGATGAGTTTAGTGCCAGATCTAGTTTTCCCTCATAAGTTTAAGATGCCCGAATTTGAGAAGTTATGGGACGACTTACTTAGAGGCTCATATCACCATGTTCTGCAGGCAAATGGCTGGATACGTTAATAATGACCAGCTATTAATACATTGCTTCCAAGACAGCCTTGCAAGGGCAGCATCCAAGTGGTACAATCAGTTGAGTCGTGCCACGATTGGTTCATGGAGGGACTTGGCGCAAGCATTCATGAAATAATATAGTCATGTGACAGACATGGCTCCTGATAGAATCACCCTTCAGAACATGGAGAAGAAGTCGAGCGAAAGCTTTAGCAGTACGCGCAGAGATGGAGGGAGGTCGCAGTCCAAGTTCAGCCACCGCTCCTGGAAAAGGAAATGACCATGTTGTTCATTAACACCCTGAAGGCACTGTTCATTACACATATGTTAGGAAGTGCCACAAAAAGCTTTCCTGACATAGTCATGAATGGCGAGATGATTGAGAACGCCATCAGGAGTGGGAAGATCGATGCTGGAGAGAGTAACAGAAGATCGGCTTCGAAGAGGAAGGAAAACGAGGTGAACAACACAAGCATGTACACCAAGGCTTACTTGAAGTCAGTAACAGTGAGTCAGCCGGGAAAAGTGGTTGCCAACCAGCAAAGCTCGTCGAGACAAGAGGTCGGTACAAGGCGAAATACGGAGAGGCCTCAATTCACGCCAATTCCTATGTCGTATAGGGAATTATATCGAAACGTATTCGACGCACATGTAGTTTCCCCTTTCTATCTGAAGCCCTTACAGCCCCCGTACCCCAAATGGTACGACGCAAATGCACAGTGCGACTATCATACGGGAATCAGGGGGCATTCCATAGAAAACTGTACTGCCTTCAAGAAGTTGGTTGAAAGGCTCATTGGTATTGGTGTCGTTAAATTTGATGAAGCCACCAAAGCAAAAAATCCATTACCAAACCATATTGACAGCGGAATAAATATGATGGGCGATGACAGAAAAATCAGAGCAGACATTGCGGACGTGAGGACTCCATTGAGATGGGTCTGGAAAGAGATGGTGAAAAGGGGGCTAATTGCTTCAGAAGAAAGCTGTGAGAAGAGGAAGAATTACTGTGAGTTCCACTGTGAAATGGGGCATGAAATCCAAGAGAGTACGGAGTTCAGAGCCGTGGTACAGGGTTTGATGGATAATAAGGAGCTGGAATTTTGTGAGGAAGTTCAGAGGGAGAATCATGTATGTACGTCAGAGTTGGCATTGGGAGTTCCAAAGGCTAACCATCCTGTGGTCATCATCACACGACCTAAGAATAGTGAGGTTGGAGCGCGAGTAGCACCAAAGGTTATCATTCAAAAACCGGCTGTGTTTGCATATAAGGATAACAGGAGGGTTCCTTGGAATTACAATTGTAATGTGACAATCCCGGGGAAGGAGGACGCAATTAATAAAGAGGACCATGATGAAGAAGGGCATGACGAACAGATGAAAGCACGAGTAGAGCCAATAAGAGAAGAAACTTCAGTTAAGAAGAATGTGGTTGAACCCGAATTGTTGGTCAATGAACCAATCAAAGAGGAGGAAGCTAGAGAGTTTTTGAAGTTCATAAAGCATAGCGAGTATAGCGTTGTGGAACAGCTGCACAAACAACCAGCTTGCATATCTGTGCTAGCTTTACTCCTGAACTCGGAGGGACATCGGAATGCACTACTGAAGGTGCTAAATGAAACTTATGTGGCCGACGATATCTCTATTAACAAGTTGGATCGACTGGTCGGCAATATAAGAGCTGATAACTTTATTTCTTTCAGCGATGACGAAATACCACCTGGGGGTATGGGATCTACTAGAGCTTTACACATCACTGCAAGGTGTAAAGGGTGTATATTACCGGGAGTTCTGGTAGACAATGGATCAGTATTAAATGTATTGCCCCTATTTACGCTCAACAGGCTACCGGTGGATAGTTCGCATATGAAGTCGTGTCAGAACGTAGTTCGAGCATTTGATGGTACTGAAAGGAGGGTCATGGGAAGAATCGACATTCCCTTGTTAATTGGCCCAACTATTTATGAGGTGAACTTCTTAGTTATGGACATCAAGCCTTCTTACAGTTCCCTATTAGGAAGGCCGTGGATTCATTCAGCAGGTGCGGTACCGTCATCGTTACATCAAAAACTGAAGCTGGTGTCAGAAGGCAGGGTTGTGACGATAGATGCTGAAGAAGATATCATTGCATCTGTGACCAATGATGCACCTTATTTAGAAACGAGCGATGATGCAATCGAATGCTCTTTCCATTCCTTGGAGTTCGTAAATGCAACATTCATCCGCGAGGGAAACAAGATCCCGATGCCGAGAATATCCAGGACCACAGAGATAGGTCTGCAGTTGACTGTTGGAAAGGGAGCTTTGCCGAGAAGAGGATTGGGGAGATATCTTCAGGGCCGAGTTGAGGCTCCAATGTTGAAAGACAAGCAGGACCGTTTTGGCTTAGGATACAAGCCAGATGCTAGGCAGAAGAGGATAGAGCAGGAAAAGAAGCGAGTGAGGAGAAGGGCTCGCTTGACAGGTGGTGAAGTTGAATGGGAACCCATGACCTTTCCTCACCTATCCAAGACTTTTGTATCGGGAGGATTTGTCCATCCAGGAATGCTAAGGGTCAGAAGTATTAACACGGAGTTAGGGAGTATTCATACCGTGTATGAAGAAGCGACGCGAGGAAGAACTTTGCCAGATATTCGTCCTTACGAGTCGAAAAGAGAGCTAAACAACTGGACTGCAGAAGAAATACCTGTAGTTTTTAGGATTTTCTCAGAGTAATGTCCAGAACACCCTTATTGCTTTTTAGCCTAGAAGTGATAAGGATTCCTTTGTGAAATAGGCTCATGTCTAGAAAAACGTTATTTTAATAAAGTTCATGTTTGCAATCATTCTTGGAGCAAATCTTTCTTTCCATAAGAGCAGTTATTTTGAATCTTTTCCCAAACTACACTTGCATTTCATTCATGACCATATTGCACCGAACAAATTCCTGAATCCATATTGTTTTTATAACAGGTCCTACGATATCAATGATACGAATGTCACTCTTACAAATTTAGAGCCTCATTTTGAACGAAACATGTGTTGAGAGGGGTCGCATGATTTTGAGGATGACGAAAACCGTGGTTTGTCTCCTGACTTGTTGAAGATGGTAGAAAGGGCCGAGAAGCAAATCCTACCTCACAGGGAATCAATAGAAATTGTGAGCTTGGAGAAAGGAAAAGAGGTGAAGATCGGATCTGATATTTCATCAAAAATAAGACAAGACCTCGTCAGACTACTCCAGGAATTCAAGGATGTCTTTGTATGGTCATACCAAGATATGCCTGGGTTAAGTACTGACATTGTAGTACATTGCCTGCCCATAAAAGAAGATTGCAAGCCAGTCCAGCAAAAGCTCAGAAGGATGAGACCTGATGTGTTGAAGATAAAAAAAGAGGTCCAGAAGCAGCTGGATGCCGGATTTCTGCAAGAAGTCAAGTATTCTGAGTGGGTGGCCAACATCGTACCAGTTCCGAAGAAAGATAGAAAGGTGCGAATGTGTGTGGACTACATAGATTTGAACAAGGCTAGTCCAAAGGATAATTTTCCATTGCCCCACATTGACACATTGGTAGACAATACTGCGGGTTTTTCATTATTTTCCTTCATGGATGGCTTTTCGGGGTACAATCAGATAAAGATGCATTCTGAAGACATGAGAAAGACTACGTTCATTACGTTATGGGGGACGTTTTGTTATAAAGTGATGCCGTTTGGATTAAAGAATATGGGAGCGACATATCAAAAAGCTATGGTAGCCTTGTTCCATGATATGATGCACAGGGAGATCGAAGTTTATGTTGACGATATGATCGCGAAGTCCAGAACGGAGGAAGAATATGTGCAGGTCTTGAGAAAATTATTCTTAAGATTGAGAAAGTTCAGCTCAAGCTTAATCCAGCGAAGTGTACTTTTGGGGACAGGTCAGGAAAATTGCTAGGCTTTGTGGTTAGTGAAAAGGGAATCGAGATTGATCCAAACAAAGTGAAGGCAATACGGGATTTACCTTCACCCCGCACTCAGAAAGAAGTTCGAGGGTTCCTCGGAAGACTGAATTACATCGCTAGGTTCATTTCACAACTGACTGAGAAATGTGACCCTATATTTCGTCTTCTGAAGAAACATAATCCTGGTACTTGGGATGAAGAATGCGAAAAAGCTTTTAACAAGGTGAAGCAGTATTTGTCTAATACTCCAGTGCTGTCACCACCTAGCCCGGATAGGCCTCTGATATTGTATCTGACAGTATTTGATAATTCCATGGGGTGTGTGCTAGGCCAACATGATGAAACGGGGAGAAAAGAAAGGGCGATATATTATCTCAGCAAGAAATTCACTGACTGTGAAATGAGATATTCGCCTATTGAGAAGTTATGTTGTGCCTTGATTTGGACAACCCGAAGATTAAGGCAGTACATGTTATACCACACGACTTGGCTAATCTCAAAGTTAGACCCGTTAAAGTATATGATGGAGTCAACTGCTTTGAATGGAAGAATGGCCCGATGACAGATCTTACTGTCTGAATTTGATATTGTTTACGTGAGCAAGAAGGCTGTGAAAGGGAGTGCAATTGCTGACTTTCTAGTTAGTAGAGCTCTGGAGGACTACGAGCCGTTGAGTTTTGATTTCCCAAATGAAGACCTGATGTGTATAGCGGCTACTGAGGAAAGTCCCCAAGAAGGTCACGGTTGGAGGTTGAACTTTGATGGAGCCTCGAATGCTGTGGGCAATGGAATTGGGGCAGTCTTAGTATCTCCGGATGGTGATCATTATCCTTTCACTTGCAAATTGGATTTTGATTGCACAAACAACATGGCAAAATATGAAGCGTGCATCATGGGTATTCGTGCAGCTATAGAGCGAAGAATCAAAGTGTTAGAGGTCTATGGAGATTCGGCATTGGTGATATATCAGCTCAATGGTGAGTGGGAAACGAGAGATCCCAAATTAGTCAGTTATCGAAAGTTGGTCCTCGAATTGATTAAGGAGTTTGAGGACATCACTTTTCGCTATCTCCCACGAGACGAGAACCAGATGGATGATGCACTAGCTACTTTAGCCTCCATGATCAAGGTGAACATACATGAGGATATGAAGCCAATCCAAATGAGTGTCTACGAAGACCCGGCTCATTGTTATAACATTGAAGAAGGAGAAATTGATGATAGCCCTTGGTATAAAAATATTCTACGATATGTAAAAAATCGTGAGTATCCTGGCCAGGCAACGGAGAATGGAAAGAGAACTTTGAGAAGACTAGCCATTGATTACGTCTTAGATGGGGAGATCTTATACAAGAGGGGAAAGGATCAAGTTCTGCTAAGATGTGTGGACGCTGTGGAAGCAAAGAAAATCTTGGAGGAAGTCCATGAGGGCATCTGTGGAACGCATGCTAGTGGTTTCACAATGGCCAGACAGATTATGAGATTTGGATACTACTGGTCCACCATGGAAGGGAATTGCATCAATTATTCCAAAAAGTGCCATAAATGTCAAATCTATGGTGATAAAATGCATGCACCTCCTTCGCCTCTTCATGTCATGACTTCTCCATGGCCTTTCTCCACGTGGGGTATGGATGTTATCGGGCCAATATCGCCGAAGGCTAAAAATGGGCATCGTTTCATATTCGTGGTTATTGACTACTTCACCAAATGGGTAGAAGCTGCTTCGTATGCTAATGTTACAAAGTCATCAGTCAGCAAGTTCTTGAAGAGAGAGATCATATGTCGGTATGGAATACCTGAAAGAATCATATCCGACAATGTGTTGAATTTGAACAACAGCTCAATAGCAGAGGTCTGCAGTCATTTCAAGATCAGACATCACAATTCGTCGCAGTATCGCTTGAAAATGAATGGTACAGTAGAAACGACCAATAAAAATATAAAGAAGATTGTAGGGAAGATGACTGAGACTTACAGGGACTTGCACAAAAAATTACCGTTTGCCCTCCTTACTTATCGAACGTCAACCAGGACCTCCACCGGGGCAACGCCTTTCTCCTTAGTTTATGGCATGGAGGCAGTCTTGCCCATCGAAGTTGAAATCCCTTCTCTCCGGGTTTTGTCTGAGCTACAATTGGATGAAGCGGAATGGGTTCAATCTCGATACGATCAGTTGAACTTGATAGAGGGAAAGAGGCTAAAGGCTATTCAGCACGGTCAGATGTACCAAAAAAGAATGATGCGAGCCTACAACAAGAAAGTCCGACCCAGAGAATTTCACGAGGGGGACCTGGTGTTGTGAAAAGTTCTTCCTCTACAAAAGGATTTTAGGGGGAAATGGATGCCGAATTGGAAGGGTCCTTATGTTGTAAAAAAAGGCCTTTTCTGGAGGAGCCCTGATCTTGGCTGAAATGGATGGAAGAAACTTGCCTAATCCAGTGAACTCAGATTCGGTCAAGAGATACTTTACTTGAAGAAGGGAAGGAACCAAGGTGAAAACCCGCAAAGGGCGCTTTGATTCCAAAAAAAAAGAAGAAAAAAAAGGAGAAGCTAAGGTGAAAACCCGCAAAGGGCAGCTTAAGACCAAAGGGGATTTGAGCTGAAAACCTAAAAAGGGCGGCTCAAATTTTGATTGTCACGTGGTGGTCTTGTTGTACTTGTATTCGGCAGAAAGGAGTGGACGACATCTTGGGGCATCAACAAAATGCTGTGAACCTCCTAAACACGTGTTGAATTTAGAAGGGTTTTCGAAAAGTTGTATAGAGAAATTCGAGCAGAGATATCTGGGGCACCTGATCATAGTATTTGTATTGAATTCGTTGTTTCAGAATATTTCATTCTTTGTCAATATAAATGTCCCCAGACAATTCCTTTATCATTGACAATCCATTGCAGGCTTTGCTCCCAAATTAACTTTGTTTTATTCATCATTTTGCAAGCATGTTGCATTAGAATTACGATTAATGGACTAGTAAAACTTTCATAAAGGAAGTTTTTCATATTGCTCTAGAAATCTTTAAATAGCTCAGGCACTTGAAACAGGACTATTGTTTAAACCTTCACCGGGTTAAAATGTCGGAGATATCTAGGAGTCAAGAGTCAAGATTAAAATTTTCAAGTTTTGACGAAGCACTGTTGTCACAAAGGAAGCCTTAATGAGCAATAATGACTTTAAACATTCAATATTCATTTTTCATGACATAACATTCAAATGTCATTCACACACGTCTAGTTAGGAGCATTTGATTCATTTGATCATGACATCCTAATCACTAGGCATAATTAGGTTCACCATACAGGTCATGTTCCACAGAGAACAGGTCGGTAGAATCATAAAACCTTATCTCCCTGAGCAGCAATTGAGCAGGTTGAAAGATAACAGATCTTGTCTTCATGTACTGGCGTGAAGTAGATCAGAGATTGGAAGATATCAGATCTTGCCTCCCCATGCTGGTGGCGAAGCAGATCAAAGAAACAGATCTTGTCTCCCCATACTGGTGGTGGAGTAGGTCGAAGAAAACAGATCGTGTCTTCATGTACTGGCGTGAAGTAGATCAAAGATAGTAAGTCCTGTCTTCCTATATTGGTAGCGAAGTGGATCGAATATACATATTTTATCTTCCCATACTGGCGTGAAGTAGATCAAAGAAACAGATCTTGTCTCCCTATACTGGTGGTGGAGTAGGTCGAAGAAAACAGATCGTGTCTTCATGTACTGGCATGAAGTAGATCAAAGATAGTGGGTCCTGTCTTCTTATATTGGTAGCAAAGTGGATCGAATATACATATTTTATCTTCCCATACTGGTGGTGAAGTAGATCGAATATACAAGTCTTATCTCCCTGAAGTTGTAGTGGAGCAGACAAAAGTAACCAATCCTATCTCTTTGAAGTTGCAATGGAGTGGATTAAAACCGCAGATCTCATCTCTCTGAAGTTGCAACAGAGTAGATCACATCAGATTTACCCTAAAATTGTAACAGAACAAGTTGAAGCTATAAGTCCTATCCCCTTGAAGTTGCAGTGGAACAGACTAAAGATAGTAAATTTTGTTCTTTCTGAGAAGTTGCAACGTACGAAGCCTATCTCCCTGACATTGCAGTGGAGTAGATTGGAGCGCCAATTCCTATACCTCTGAAGATGCAGTAGGAAGGAACGAGGCTACCTGAAGAAGAGAAGCATTGAATAAGACCAGGCACAATTGGGCCTTGTAGTCTTTGCTCTATTCCCGTTACACGAAAATGAGCAAAGAGGGGCAACTGTAATAAGCCCAATTGGCCCGGGCCCTTTACAAAACAAAATAGGCAGTCCAAGCCCAATAATCCTAAACCTGGCCCAACTAACATCCCAAATTCCCCAAACCCTAGCCGCATGTTTGCTCAGCGCCTCCAGCACTCTCTAGTTGCCGCACGTCTCGGAGCCTCTCCCCTGCGCCGTAATCTCCACGAATACCTGCAAAACAGTTTCAAAGAGTCCAATAGAGAAATAATAGGGTAAAGAAATCAATTTCGGGCTATATATAAAGCCGTGTTATTCTGTAAAAAAAAAAAAGAAAAAAAGGAGATTGAAAAGAAATACAGAGAGAATACGCAAGAAATAGAAAAAAAAACTTTGGAAAAATCAGATTGTTTTTGATTCAAGGTGAATCGGGTTCTTGCATTTTTGTTTTATTTTATTTTTTTATATATTTTACTTTCTCTTGCGTTTTTATTTTTTAAAAAAAGAAATAACAAAAAAACTTACCTCATTCGCCGAGGACGCCGGACCGGTGGCCATCTCCGTCGTGGTCGGAGCGCCGGCGTGGGCCGAGGGATGGCGCGATGACGCTAGGGGCAAAACCCTAGCAGAGCACCAGAGGACCTTTGAGTGTTTTTTTTTTATTTTTTTTCCTTCTACTCTGTTTCAAATGTTTTTTTAAGGGAAAATTTTGTTTTAAATGACATTCAAAACGGCACCGTTTTCCCTGACCTAACCCGCGCGGTGACCCGACCCGAAGGGAAGGATCCGCGCGCTCTGACGTCAGGTGGGATATTTGCGGGTCCAGTCCTTCCTCCTTTGTTTTGATTTTAAATGTGCTATTGCGCGCATTTACAATTTTGCCACATAAATTTAACGCCTATTTCGATTTGGTCCACCATCCAAGACTGCGGATTGCGTTGAAACGGCGTCGTGGGATCAATGGGCATATTGCCTTTTTGATCCGCCACTGTTACGCGCGTATTCAAGTGGCCTTTTTTTAAAAAATTTTTATTTTAAATTCAGCCCTTAAGTTTTTTTTAAATCATTTATTAGTCATTTTTTTAGTTTTGCTATTATTCTTATACATATACATTTTTTACTTTTTATATACTTATTATATATATGTTTCATTATTATTTGGTTTTCATTGTTTTTTATTTTATAAATATATACATACATTTTTAGATTTTTTCTTTTTTTCATAAAATACATACACATGCGCATTTGTTTTATATAATATATATATGCATATATTTATACATACATTTTCCTTATATCCTTATTTTATTTTCTTTTTTATATACCTTATATTATATATATATATATATATGCATTTATACATGTTATTCTGTAAATATATATACATATGCATTTTTTTTATTTTGAATACATATTTGATGTTTGTTTTATTGGATATATTTTATTCCTTCTATTTGCATGTATACTGGTATGTGTGTTAGATATGTGTAAACACATGTTTGCAGCTTTATTGTTATATTGTATTTGTATATATATTTGTAAATATTTATGTATATATGCTTTAAATTAAAGGACCTGTATCATATTGTATATTAACTTTTAACATACTCTTTTGAAAATATATTTTGGTTTTTAACTATGCATCAACGTTATTTTCTTGACTTAAAGGTTTTTTTTGAATAAAAATATTATTTGGGGTTTGGGATTTTCGAGATAAATTGAGCCTTAACGTATTGGGTTCTGATTTTCTTTGTCAATCCTAGATGATCGAGAATATTTTCATTCAAAATACATAAAAATCATTTTTGGGAACTTAACTTGTTATGCCCTAACGTATTGGGTGTGGCATGTTACTTTCTCGAAATGAAAATTTTCGTATAAAATAAAAGTGATATTCAAGTTTGGGGATTATGAGGAATTGTACCCTAACGTATTGGGACTCGATTTCTTTACATGACTTGAACAGTTGATTATCCTTTTGTCAATTTCATCATTCAAGCTTATTTTAAAATCTTTTTTAACTTTCGACACAAAGATATTAAATAGTCAATTTGGTACCGATTTTTGGGCGTTACGAGGGTGCTAACCCTTCCTCATGCGTAACTGACTCCCGAACCTGTTTTCAAAATTCGCAGACTAAAATGATTTTTGAGGTGGGCCGGTCACACCTTAATAAAAGGATCGGTGGCGACTCCAGTTTTATTTTTAAAAGTCGACAACTAAATTTTTTGTTTTCAAAAAACGGTTTCGACAGGTACTATTTATTTTGATGAACTAATGACACAACTCTTTTTTCTCTTTTTCCAGTCATTATATGAAAATGATAAAATTACAAATTTGATTCTTCTATTATGTTCACATTTGGAATTTAATCTTTACATTTTAATTTGACTTTATTTTTACAATGATATTAGTTAATCCAAATAGTTAGCATACTTAACTAATCCGGTTAAAATAATGATGTCTGTTTTTCTTAAAAGTATGTAACACTAAAACACAAAAAAAACCCTATTTCAACATGATAAGTTGAAATGTGTGTGTTTTTTTAACTTCAACATCAATATTTTAACTTAAATAATTATAAATGTTTGCTATTTGATATCTCAACTAGAACCCAAAGTTGTGGCCTATTGACCAAATATTTGCTTTTCTCAAGATTAACCTCGATTCTAATCTTCATTGTACAAAAAATAAAAATATTAAATTCTAAATTTAAATATAGTAGAGGTAGTATAACTCTAATTTAATCTATATTTAACAGTATCATTTGTCATTTACTTTTAATAAAAAAAATTGATATTTAAAAAAAAAATTCTTTCCATGATAACAACCTTATTAAATTTCTAAATGAGAAGTGATTAGACACCGTTGGATTCCCCGTGGATAAAAGAAAATTAACTAACCAACACTCTATCCGAATAATGATTTAAAATTAACTATAAACTGGTTAATTAAAAAATAGAAATTTATTTGAAAAAGAAAAAGAAAAAGAAAAGACCAAACTCCATTCGCTCTTCATTGGTATTACTTGCCCTCGATCAGGGAATTATCAATGAAATGATAAATCGAATGGATAACGACAGTTCTGAGCATTAAAAAGAAAAGACTATGGTTTGAAAGTTTCGAAGTCAAAAGATTTCCCCCAGGGCATATCATAACTCGTGTTTATGACATCAATATTAAGAGGGGGAATTGGATTAAATTTATTCTCTGTAAATCTTCAATTTCAATGGCAGTCCCACCTTCAATTCCTTGCTTTGTGGGATTTTGGTTCTTTTTAAGCTCCTTAAGATGACTCTAGATCTCTCACAATTTTCTTTGCCTGTGGAGGAGGGATGAAGAAAGTAATACGTTTTAGCTAAGCAATAAACGTATAATTTTGCATTTATAAACAATCTAAATATGAACCTCACATTTTGAAAGCAATTACAAAACACAATAGGGGACAAATGTCTGCAACTTCACCTGTTCTAAGGTAAGAAACATGATCACATTCCATGATCCTAGCCGTCCGAAATTCGGGATAAAACCCTTGTAAAAAGCCATAGGTCCCTGCAAATGATAAGGGGTGCTTTAAGTTCAATACTTGTCCACATTTAGACACTCACCTGCAGCTATTACCTACTAACTAGCAATTACTATGATTAGAGAAATGAAACCATTGGCCAAATAATCAGCTTTGAAATTTCAATTCATAATTATATTACTAACTACAAGATGCCTAGAAAAGGAGAAACAAGATCAAAGAAAGCAGGCATACATCATTTTTCAAAGTTTTGATAAAACAATCGAGCGTGCTCTTGTAAGCTGAATCTCCCATCATTCTTGACTTAACCTGCAGGGGAGAAAAAGTAAATTAAAAAAAAAAACCAACAAAATTACTTGACTACACCCACTGAAGAAGATGGGATCACAGCACATTCAACCATCTTATAAAGCAAACGATACAGGTTCCTCTGGTTAACTAGGTGAAATGGAAAACAGACCTCAATTCGAATATGCTATGATCTAGACAAACATTACAATAAAACTTCGAATACGGTTATCTATAACTACATTTACATAGAGGGCAAAACATATTAAAATCTCCTCACAATACAGCTGGAGCAATGACAATATATAAAGTTAAACATAATCAACGGAGAAAAGGTGAAATGGCTAGGTAATCACAAACATGCTACATGAACTCATCTTCGCAGAATATCATACTATCATACTAAGTCCATTCTGACCAGAAGATATCAGTAAATATAGTACAAAAAGATTAGAAAAGACAGGCAAAATGTGAACTTTGATGGCTTACCACATCAACTGGAGAACCAATACAGACGGCAAAAAATCCAGCTCCAAGACCAGAAAGGAGATGAGTGACAACATTATCAGTGAATCCAGGGATTTTCAAAATCGTCTGCATAGGAAGATAGACATTAGAGAAAACAAAAAAGGAGCACTCTGAAACAGGAAGCTAAATAACCATGAGCTTTTACTACTATACCTGCTTTACTTGATCGTAGCTTGCAAGTTCAGCAGCATTTATAATAGCATTTCGTGCTATATTGGGTCCAATCCCGGTCCAAAGAGCCTTAACTCCTTCCTAGAGTTGGAAGATCAAGATACAAATAGAAGAGTCAAAAGCAAGTAACAAACTGGACACTTTGGTATCTCTTTACTTCCAGAAAGATACCTAACCTGTCTAGCAATAGTTGAATAAGCATTAAGTGCCCCAGAATAGCGCCTAGGAACTCCAGGAGGTAATCGCCCTTCAGCTTGAAGTCGAACTTTCACAAGATCAGTTGGATTTGCCACTGTAATTCCTAGAGCACCTGTTCAAAGAAAACTCAAGTAGAGCACCTATCTTTCGTAAAATTTTCAGACATAACAAGTAATTCCAGCCAAATTTTCCTTATTCCTTACCAGTTGTAAGGGCAGCAAGTATCTTCTTGGTCAAAGGAACGTCTCCAACGTGATCTTTTCCAACATAAAAATTCTTAACCTGTCACAGTTATAAGTTCATTTGTGAATTGTGATCATGTTGACAAGAAAACAGCAACAAATACAAATGCATTCATTTGAGAGACGAAGATTCAACACCCACAGGCTCATACATCCCAATTCTCAAGCCACCAAAAAGACATTGACGATGTAATCCAGGAATAACACCTTTCCATAGTGCAGCTAAACCTTCTTCTCTAGCAATAGTACCAACTGTACCTAACAAACCCCTGTATTTCGGTAAGGCTGCGGCATCTCCACCAAGAGATTTCTTCTGAAGTTGGAGCCTAACTTTAGCAGTGTCCAAAGGAATTGTACATATCTGCACAATTGAAGTGCACATAAATAATATAACTCGAACTTCCTAATAACACAACATTCCACAATTGATTTGGCAGTGGCCAGATTGTATAACATTTCATACCCTTTTTGCAGTTTTATTATACAGAAGTCAAACATTACTAATATCACATATAAAAATTTTCAAATCCCTCAGTCGAAATTATCATAAAATTAACCCAATTGTTGGAAATGCTGAAAGATTATGAAACTTAACATGAAACATCTCCAAATCAACAACTTCATTAATCCAACGTTTGTTTCACAAACAATAATCTTCAATTGATTCGTCACATCTCAGGACCGAAAATAAAAGTTTCTTGCATACAAATTTACAATCAAATCACCAATCAACATATTAACCTTTTTTTTTCACATTTCAGTCGCCAAAAGCTAAGAACAAGATGCCAAAAAAATCAGAGACTGAGAATACAGAAAAATGGGGATCAAAACAAAAAACAAACAAAAAAAGACAGTATAGAATAAGTTACCTCAGCAAAGCAAGCAGCAAAAGCGCTGCTGGCAAAGGTTCCAGCGAAGGAGATATCGGATTTACCCTTTTGATCAGCCACCATTCTCAATCTCTATCTCTTTTCAGAAGAAATGGCAAGCACTGAACGAAGAACTTGAAATCAAATATCATTATATATATATAAAAAAGGAGGTAAAGAGCAAAACGAAAATGAAAATAAGGTACCTCGGAAAAAGTGATGAGTAGGATTGCGCAATTTGCCAATTGGGTGTGCTGCCTTCCTGTTTTTGAATCTTTTATTGCTTCACGGTTTTGCTTGCTTTTATTTCCTAGGTTTAGTTCTTCTGTCAGTCTCTATATATTTTATATTTTTGCAATTTAGTCCTACTGGTTTCTTTTACTGGTCTGATTTAAAAGTTAAAATGTTGATAACATTGTCCATTAATTCGCATTAAATTTGAATTCTTATTACCAAATTGGGTTTTAATTTCCAATAATGTCACTAATTCAAATGGTTAAAATATGTTATAGGTCTCTATACTCTTCACAAATTTAAAATTTAGCCTCTTTACTTTTTCAGATTTCAAAATTTAGGTCAACTGTTAGCATTATTAAAACTAGTTTCTGTTAAATTTGTCGGTGTGACATTTTGAAATAATAAAAATACTCATTTGGTAGCAATATAGCTAAATGGCGTTGTAATGAACCTGAAATTTAACAAATAATTTGAAGAGTGCTAACAATTAGACCTAAATTTTAAAATCTGAAAAGTAGATTCCAAATTTACAAGAAATACAGAAATGATTCAACTTTAAATTTTAAACCAGTGATTAAGATGTAATTTTAATAAAATTGTAGGAGTAATTCAAAAAAAATCAAAGAATACAAGTAGTAGGAGTAAATAAATTTTATTTTGTACGTATGGCCGCGGAGTGTTGACCTATGTTATTTTTTGATGCATTGGCTTTATTATCTGATTTGAGTGACAGCTAGATCTATAGTCATTACATATTTTAATTAATTAATTAATTAATATATTATAAAATTAAAAAAAAATATTTAAAATCTTCTTTTAGTTAGCAGAGAACAAATTTTAAAATATTCTTGGGTCAGCATTAATTAAATACACTTCATAATTTAATTTTGAAGTAAAAATTTAAATTTATAGAAAAATTTTGTATTTAAAGTTGACTCATTTGCTAAAGATTTTTAGTAATAAATCCATATATAATTTGATGATGATACCAAATATCATCTAATTGCAGTCAAATTTAAATAATTTCAGAAGCATATGGTGGTGAGAAATGTGTAATTATGGTGAGAATGAATACCTGCTGATTTTGTCAGCAATAAAGGACATATGCCTTTGTCATCCACAATGGCTACCGTAAAAGAATAAAGGGAGTCTAGTTAAAAAGCCCTATCCAAGAATATGGTTTTCCACATTCACTACCACATCAGTCTTGTCACGTTAGGTTGTTTAAACTTTTATAGTTGAACACAATGTTTTTAAATCGGATTAATAGTCGAATAAGTAAAGTTATTGATTTGTTAATCTGATTGGTTCAATTGATTTAAATAAAAATTTATGAAAAATTTTAAAAATCGATTCAACAAGTGTATAAACGAATATACTACACTTAGTAGTGCCAACAAAATTGTATATCCAGCGCACCCGCTTTTGGTTCTTATCTAGTTAAACTCATGCACTATGTCGAAGCTCCTTATAGTTTTTATTGTTTGCAAGTCTTTCACTTGAAGCGAGATAGAAGATTAAAACCCCTATGGTTATATTATTTCCAAAGGGCTCCTCAACTATACTTTTTGAGACTTAAATTTGTTCATTTAACTTTCTCCAAAGAATGTTGCACAAGTGGACACTATGATCATTTAGTCCTTCAATTTATAAATAGTCCACCCCTAATTCCTTTTGCATAATCTACAAACATGTACAATTTCGATCATGGCTCCAACTCCTTTGCATCCTTATTCAATATGCATGCTAGACAATCCAATATTCTTAAATGGTTAAAAGTTGAGTTTCTTTGTTGTTCCAAAAAAAATTTTAAATACCAAGATGAGAAAAATGGTCTAGTTTAAGTACTAATTCATAAATTAAGCATTTTTTGGGCGGGGAGGGGTTGTTTACTGTGTTAGGTCTTGTTCTTCATTGCGTTTTTTTTTTGTGATACAAATAAGATTAAACAAAAGCGATTAAACTAACCCCTCAATGGGGGGTTATTCAAAATACACACACCGAGTCTTCTATCACGAACCATCTTAGCTAAAGCATCCGCGATCTTGTTTTCTTCCCTAGGGATGTGTTGAATATACCAATAATGCACTTTTGTCAATAGTTGTTGAATGGCATTTACAGCTTCAAGACTATCTATTTGAATCAAAATACACTTAACTCCTCGATCCAATGCAAGATGTAATCCATCCAAAATGGCCCACAGTTTCACGTCCAAAACAGAACAACAACCCAAATATCTACAAAACCCAAACATCCAAACACCGTTAGAATCTTGTACTAGTCCCCCAACTGAAGCGATATATTTCTTAACTTTAATCGATCCATCAATGTTCAAGCAAATCGAATCACGAGCCAAAGGTGAAGTAGCAAAGAAATGATGAGATTTGTGAGAAGGTGGTTTTGAAGTGATAACTTATTGTCTTGCCCAACTATAAGGGGTCTTGATAATATCGTCTGTACTCCGAGCATTATCTTGAAACACAAAGCAGTTACAGTTCTTCCCAATGCACCAAGATATCATCCCGAAAATGCAAGCCCAGTCAATTCCACCCAAACCAAGAGAGTAGTTATTTTGGATATTATCTACCATCTTCTCATGAATGGGCCCAGAGTAAAAACTGTAACAACCAGTTTTTAGTGAAATTGGAACAGTGGTTTCGGGACCACAAATTGGAGTTTAAAAGAAAATTTATTTTAATATTATTTTATTATCTATATTATGATTGAAATATTTCATGAAAATTTCGTAAAAAAATTTTACTGATTTTATGTCTAATCCGATAAAAATGACCAAATTTCATAAAATGAAAAAGTTGTGTTCTACTAGCTAAAAGTATTAAATAGCTATGGAATTCAAAATTTGAGGTCCTTATATGACAATTAGACCATTAAGTGGAGTTGGTAGATAAGCAAGATGATTCATCCATGGAAATTTAATTAAAGAAAATGATGAAATTGGAAAATAAAAGATGAAAAGATGATAATTTAATAAAAAAAGAAAATATCATCATTTTTCCCAAAATTAAATCCATGGAAACCCTAGCTAAGAGAAAAGAATTCAAGCAAGATTATTTAGCTTAATTTGGTAAGTATTTTTATCCCAGATTGTAATTTTTAGTAATTTTTATATTTCTTTATTTAGCTTAATTTGGTAAGTATTCTCTTATCCCAGATCGTAGTTTTTAGTAATTTTTATATTTCTCATATCGTAATAGCTTAATCTAGCTATCTCGAGGATTAATTTGTAAAGTTATCAAAGTACTAGGGCTTTCTCATGGATGAGTATGCATGAATTATGAAATTTATGGTAGAAAATGAAAGGTTTTTGATAGGCAAACAACTTTTGTAAAGTGAATTTTGATGAAATTATAATTTAGGGACTAAATTGAAAAGATGTAAAATTTATGGAAAAATTCTGATTTTTTAAAATACATGGGCTGTAAATATTATATGTAAAACTTGGCTAGGCTTGGAATAAGGATTAAATTGTATGAATTTTATTTTTCGAGCCTAGGGATGAAATCGTAATTACTCAAAAATATAGGGGCAAAATAGTAATTTTTCATAATATGTGAATTGGATGAAATTGAATGTGAATTTTATTAAATTGAGTTAAGTTTGCTCGTATAGATCTAGATAGACCTAGTTCAGAATTAGATCGGGGAAAACAAAAAGTATCGGAAATAGTCTACGAGCACGAATATTGTCAAGGTAAGTTCGTGTAACTAAATTAAAAATTTATATATGTTAATTGAATTGTATGTATGTGTTTGTATTGTTGTCATGTATATGAAATTGACTACATATCTGACAAAGCCCGATAAATGTCAAGTCCCGTTTGAATAAATGAAAATTCAATGAATACAAGATTTCCCGTATTTGGTTGTGGTTTTGCATATGTTGCGGGTACACCACAGCTCGAAAGAGCGTCCCATTATAACCTCTCTCAAGCTTCCCGTTATATAGCCTGGATAAGCTTCCCGTTATATAGCTCGGATAAGCTTCCCATTATATGGCTCGAGAGAGGACTTCCTGATTATATGCTCTAAAGAGCATTCCCGAATAGAATTGATGTATTACAAATTTGTACACTTCGAGTGTACTACCCGTGTATCTATTGATATTTAATGATTAAACATGCATAATTCTGACATAAGAAAACATGATTTTTAAATGAATTATTTTCCATATATCCCTGAAATACATGGAATTGATATATGTGATTTTCAGATATGGAAAGTTTATGAATATGGAAATCTTGTTACATGATGGGCTCATCCTTGTTTCTTGGAATTCATGTGAATTACATGACTAACAAGTTTGATAAGAATATGTGTTTAGGCTATTAGCTAAATTGTTTTGGATGTATTATATATGCTTACCTTAAATGCAATTGAATGGTAAGTTAATTTCTTGTTATACGAACTTACTAAGCTTTAAAAGCTTACTCTGTTTTATTTTTCTCTACTCTATAGTAATTCAAAAGCTCGTTGGGTTGGAAGCTTGGCGGAGATATCATCACACTATCCATCGGCTCATCTCGGTATATTTAGTAAATTAACTTTGGTTATAATGGCATGTATAGGATAATTTGACCAATGTTGGCATACACATGTTTTGGTTGTAATTAGCTATTGGAATGGATTGTAATGGTCGTGTTTTGATATATATGGTATTGACATGTTTGAGGTATGAATTTGATTATGCATATACACATTTGGTATCTAGGTAAGTATAAGTTTTGGAATGACATAATAATAAATTGCCTATTGGGGTGCCTAAGAGCACATTGGTTGTATGTGTAATATGTTAAATTTAAGACTTGGATTTTGCTTGGTTTAAATGCCTTGAATTGGTTGGTAAATGTGTTAAAATGTTGATGTAGGAGGAAAACAAGTTTGGGTGAGAAATAAGGTTTAGAAATGACCTTATTTTGTTTACACGGGTAGAGACACGAGCGTATGTCTCAGCCGTGTGTGTCACACGGCCTAGCACATGGGCATGTGTTTCGGCCATGTGTTCCTTGCATCTTTAAAATTTCAAAACAGAATGCTCACGTATTTTTACACGGGTAGAGATAGAGACGCGGGTGTGTGTCTTAGCCGCGTATGGCACACGGCCTGGCATACGAGTATGTAACTAAGCCGTGTGAACTCTGTACCTTAATTATGCAAGTTAGTATGCTCACACGGCCTAGCACACGGGCGTCTAACTTG
Source organism: Gossypium hirsutum (assembly GCF_007990345.1). Taxonomy (NCBI): domain Eukaryota; kingdom Viridiplantae; phylum Streptophyta; class Magnoliopsida; order Malvales; family Malvaceae; genus Gossypium; species Gossypium hirsutum. The sequence continues at coordinate 46,925,643 of NC_053440.1, read as the reverse complement.
GCTGTGTGACCCAAGTCAGTAATCACCCTAATTTGGACACGGGCTGGGGCACGACTATGTGTCCCTACTTTTGAATACCCACACGGCTTGAGACACTAGCATGTCTCTCGACTATGTGAGACATACGGCCTAGCCACACCGGCATGTGTCCCCTGCACATTAAAAATTTTTTGAAATTTTGTGAAAAATTCTTTAAGTTTTCGATTTAGTCCCGACTTGATTCTAATGCTCATTTTGGGCCTCAAGGGCTCTTATAAGAGACTTTATGATTGAATTCTAATATGAACATTGTATGTCGTGAAATATTTGTTATCTATTCTGTAATCTTTAGTAATACTCTGTAACCCTATTCTAACAATGGATTCGAGTTAGAGGTATTACATTTATTAGTATCAGAGCTACGGTTTAGCCGATTCTTAGACTAACGTAACAAATACGAGTCTAGCTATACATGCCATTATATAACCTATGATAGTGTGATATCTCCTAACCATTTTAAATATGTTTTTCATATAGTAATGTCGTCCAACCGAGCTGAATCCGATGAAGCTGAGAGCAATGCTCAAGCTTCAGTTCAAAGAGTAGCATCTAGTAGTAAAAGGCTCTTATCTGAGGGCCGAAAAGGAGAAGCAAAATAAGTCTTTAAAGAATAAACTGTACTATTTGGCTGAACCAAAAACTATAAAAATTTTATGGTAAGAAGATATGTGAGTCTATTTTCAGGTAAAATTAACGAATCTTAATTTGGATATCTGTAGCTCCTGATAAAAATAATTTAGTGACTCTGACTCGGATAAACAGCTTTGAATATACATGTGAGTGAATAGTGAAATTATAGTTAATGTTGTTTAAGTGTGTTATATACATTAAGGATGTGGAATGGAGAGGAGGAGGTGGGAAATAAATATATGAATATTCTGCTAGTATGGGTTTGCATTACAAATGGTTAATTTGCATGATTTGGGCTCGGGGACTAAATTGAATAAAAGTAAAACTTTAGGGGCAATTTTGGAAAAATGTCAAAAATGACCAAATTGCATGAAATGAGTTATTTTATTAAATGAAAAATTAATTTAGGTCAAGATCGGGTAGAAAATCGAGAAAAATAGAAAATTACCAAAATGCCCTTGTATCTTGGTAATTCTGCATATTAGCCTGGTAAGTTCATATGGCTGAAATTTAATGATTTAATGTTAATTTCATGAATTATATAATGCACGATGAGATAAACTTGTTGATGAAATGAGAATAAAATAAAATTGCGAAAACTGAATAAATGATCAAATTGAGCGGAACGTCGGATTTGAGTACTTCTGATCTGTGACAAGTGATAAATGTGACCTGTGTAAGACCGTGGCAGGACTACGGCTTCAGAAAGTGATAAGTGGTCATACGCAAGACCATAGTTATACTATGGTAATGTGAAAGTGAAGTACTCAATTTTCCGTAACTGTTCCCTAATTTGATTAAGAAATGGTAAGAGACTTATGTGATTGAATTAAAAGATTTATAGATGAATTATAAATATTGAGAAATGAACTATTACCAGTATGCACACGAAATTTATGAAAATGGTAGCACACGAAATATCAAAATAATGAAATGAATGATATATGCCTTTGAAGAAACGATAGGAGAATGATATGTATCATGACATGTAAATGTATGATTATCTTTAATATGTTGATACAAGAAAATTATACATGATGAGTTTTTATGTAATGTGTGCAAGTACACTAACCAGTGTTATTGCTTGATGCTTAGGCAAGTGCCAAGCTATTGGTTGAATAGTAATATGATTATTTAGTGGAAGCATTGGATTGATAAGTATTTAAGTGAAAATATGCTAGTGCTCATGAAAAAGTGGTATGGTTTAAATTATACAAATTCTTATGAAATGACTTATTATGTGATCAATTCAGAAAAAGGCTTTAGTTAAATGCACTAGCTTGTGACTATGGTTGAATGATATGTTTATGACTTGTGTGTCACGCATATGGAATAAGCGTGGAAAGTAAAGAAATGCAAATGAAAATAAAGAAATTATGAAGAGTTAAAGTTATATAAAATCCCACTGAGCTTGAGATAATATATTTTCGGAAGATCGGTTGGGTTGGAAGCTTATTAGAGATATATCACACTATCCATTGTTTCTGATATAATGTATCAATTCATATATTGTTATTGAATTATGATTATGGTGAAAATGAGAATAAAATGAGAATGTTAGTTCAAATTAAGGGATACGCAGGATTGAGTACATATGTTCGGCAACCAGTGATGAATTGACAGATAAGTCCATGGTGGATCCATGGCAAAATGTGAAAAGTAGGTATGGTGTTTCAATGAAGAAAACCATACTGAGTTGTGAAAAGTAGGTATGGTGTTTCAGTGAAGAAAACCATACTGAGTTGTGAAAAGTAGGTATGGTGTTTCAGTGAAGAAAACCATACTGAGTTGTGAAAAGTAGGTATGGTATTTCCGTGAAGAAAACCATACTAAGTTATAGCATTGTGAAAGATTCAAGCAAATTGTGACACCGGGCAAACGATGTACTCAAATCCGTAAGACGATCATTAATTTGACAAGTAACTAAAAGTGCAATTGAAGTTAAAATGTTGGATTATAAGTTGACATCTGGTATTGAGCTCGATTGAGTAAATCCATTATTTGAGATTGTGGTTGGCAGAAAATGTTGCATTATGTATATTGTGAAGAAGTAAAAAAACATGTTAAAAATTTGAAAGTTTTTATATATTAATGAAATTTTATAACTCGATTCAACACGTTTACAAGTGTATGTGTTCTGGTAATGCCTCGTACCCTATTTCGGTGTCGACTACGGGTAAGGGGTGTTACAAATAATTTCTTGTTATACGAACTTACTAAGCTTTTAAAGCTTACTCTGTTTTATTTTCCTTTGCTCTATAGTAATTCGAAGGCTCGTTGGGTTGGAAGCTTGGCGGAGATATCATCACACTATCCATCGGCTCATCTCGGTTTATTTAGTAAATTAACTTTGGTTATAATGACACGTATAGGATAATTTTGCCAATGTTGGCATACACATGTTTTGGTTGTAATTACCTATTGGAATGACTTGTAATGGTCGTGTTTTGATATATATATATGGTATTAACATGTTTGAGGTGTGAATTTGATTATGCATATATGCATTTGGTATCTAGGTAAGTATAAGTTTTGGAATGACATAATAATAAATTGTCTATTAGGGTGCCTAAGAGCACATTGGTTGTATGTGTTGTAACAGCTCGACTCTGGGCCTAGTCGGAACAGTGGTTTCGGGACCACAAATCCGACGAGGGAAAATATGATTATTATTATATTTTCATGGTCTACAATTTCACGGAAAATTTTCGTAAAAATTTCGTTCGAAAATTTCGACGTTTGGGCACTCAATTTAGTCAAAAAGACTAAATTGTAAAAAGTGCAAAAGTTGAGTTCTACATCTTAGAAGTATCTAATTGTTATGAAATTTTAAATTGGAGGTCTTTATGTGGTAATTAGACCATTAGTTAGTTGATGGACAAAAATGGGCATAGAATTAGTGAAATAGATTTTTTTAAGTAAGGGCATTTTAGTCATTTGGTAATTAAATAGAATTAAATGGGAAAAAGATGGCAAAATATGCTCATCTTCTTCATGGTGAACGAAATCAGCAAGGGAGAAGCCATAGTTAGGGTTTTCAAGCTTCCAAGCTCCATAATCAAGAAAGACGAGAAGAATACCTCAAACGGGAAAAAGAGAAAGTAGTGGAGTAAATTGCAAAATTACGATATTTTGCACTGAGGTAAGTAAACATGTGAAATAATGTATTATTTTGATATTATTTGATATGTGTTGAGATTTATTTGAACATAGAATAAATATTTGGCAAAGATCCTAAAAATGTGATTAAATTGGGAAAAGTGGTAAAGTGTTGAAAAACACGGTTTCTGGTTGAACACTCGGAATAAGCCAGATTATATTGAATAACAAGGGGGTTGCTAAGTGCTGATTCCCCCAAGGGGTTGCTAAGTGCTGATTCCCCGACTCTTTGGTGGTTGCTAAGTGCTGATTCCACCATATCCTTGAATGTGAAAGGGGTTGTTAAGTGTTGATTCCCCGAATCACTGGTGGTTGCTAAGTGCTGATTCCACCATATCCTTGAATGTAAAAAGGGGTTGCTAAGTGCTGATTCCCCGAATCACTGGTGGTTGCTAAGTGCTGAATCCACCGATAACGGTTATCATTCCGGGTGTTCAACGAGTAAATTGGGAAGGTGAATATTTATACATATAGTGGACAAGGTTATGGGAGGAATATTGGGTTTGATACTTAATCAACCTATGTATAAGATGGGAGGAAATATCAAAAGTACAAAAGAAACAATTTAAATACAAACCTGTTTCGAACAACAGCAGTTGGGCAACTTTGAAAAATAACCATAAATGGTGGAAAATGAATTGGAGGTTGAATAATAGATGAAATTAAATCTGAGTGAGTCTATTTTCATATGAAAGAAACAGAGGAAGCAAAAGAGTTGTATATTTGGGGATATTTGGATTTATTTGAGACAGGGCTGGATTGATTTCTGAATCCCATGTTCCAACTTTGGAAAATCACCAAAAATTGTATAAAAATAATTATGGCTTGAAATTTATATGCCTGGATTCCTTAATGAGTTTATTTTTAATAGAAATAAACAAGAACATTGTTTGAATTTTTCACATGGAGTTAAGTAAATTTTAGTAAAGGGAGGTCAGAGCTGTCAGGCAGTGAAACAGGGGAAAGTTTAAAGAATAAACTGTACTAATTTGCTAAACCAAAAATTCTGAAAATTTTATGGTGAAAAGGTACATGAGTCTAGTTTCGGGAAAAATTTACGGAATTCAATTTGGAGTTCTGTAGCTCCAGATAAAAATAAATTAGTGACTATGACACAGAAAAACAGCTTGCTGGAAATTGAACAAATAATGAAATTTATTTGTGATTAAAATTATACTATGGTGTAACCTTGTGAGAAATTTATTTATTTGTCATATGTTTACTTACTAAGCTGTATGCTTACTCGTTTTTTATCTTCCCCTTGATTATAGTGACATCAATCAACTCGGAACTTGGGCGGAGTCAGATAATCATCTACACTATCATCAACGCTTGGGTATTTTGCAACTCATATTTTGGAAACATGGCATGTATAGACGACTTTATGTATTATGGCGTAAACAAATATATAGTATGTTTCGGTTTAAAATGTTGATGTTTATTATTAGACAAATTGAGTATGATCATACAACTGTTTTTGGTTGGATTATTGGATTTGTTTGAAAGAGTGATTGAAAACTTGCAGGAGGTTGTATGTAAAAATAAGCAGAAATGCTGTCGAAATTTTTTTAAAAAAAATTAGTAATATCTCATACTCTGTTCCGTTAAGGAATACGGGTAAGGGGTGTTACATGTGTAATATGTTAAATTTAAGACTTGGATTTGTCTTGGTTTAAATGTCTTGAATTGGTTGGTAAATGTGTTAAAATGTTGATGTAGGATGAAAACAAGTTTGGGTGAGAAATAAGGCTTAGAAATGACCTTATTTTGTCCACACAGGTAGAGACACGGGCGTGTGTCTCAACCTTATGTGGCACATGGCCTGGCACACGGGGCATGTGACTTGGCCGTGTGAACTCTGTACCTTAATTATGCAAGTCAATATGCTCACACGACCTAGCACACGGACGTCTAGCTTGGCCGTGTGACCCAAGTTAGTAACCACCCTAATTTGGACACGGGCTAGGACACGGTCGTGTGTCCCTACTTTGAATACCCACACGGCCTGAGACATTGGCATGTCTCTGAACCGTGTGAGACACACGGCCTAGCCACACGGGCATGTGTCCCCTGCACCTTGGAAAAATTTTAAAATTTTGCGAAAATTTCTCTAAGTTTCCGATTTAGTCCCGACTTGATTCTAATGCGCATTTTGGGCCTCGAGGGATCTTATAAGGAACTTAATGATTGAATTTTGATATGAACACTGTATATTGTGAAATGTCTGTTATCTGTTCTCCGTAACCCTATTCCGACAACGAATTTGGGTTAGGGGTGTTACAAAAGTGTTTTTCAATGCAAACGCAAAAGTTAGAATTTGAAAAAAGTACTTTTAAAGTCAAATGATATTTTTAACCATAATTTATAATCCACTGTACCTTATTTAATATTTATATTAAGTATACAATTATTTTCATGATGAAATCTATTTTATAAAAAATATTTAAAATATAATTTATATATTCGAATTAAAATTTTTAAACAATTCATATTAATTGCCTAAAATTTTTTATTAATTATTTTTCAAATATCAAAATATTAATAATATTATTTTCTTATATTTTTTATTGAAATATCATAATATTAATCAACTTTAACATAATTTAAATTTATACTTTTATTTTTTAGTAACATATTTAAAATAAATATTTTATTTCTTAAAATTATTTTTTCACAGTAATATAAAATACTTAAATTTTAAAACAAACTTTTCAAATTACTTTTTAAAAGCAAAAAAAAAATAGTCGTCATTGTTGAACTTGACTTTGTATCTCATTTATGATTAATGAACTTTCGAATAAAAAAATTTCAAAAAGAAAATTCTAGTAAAAAAGGTTAACTTCACAAGACAACCTCAATTTATAACTTAAATTTCAAACTGATCCTTAAACTTCAAAAACTTTTAATTGAGTCCTTAAAGTAGTTGTATCATTTTAATCAGGTCCCATGAGCCTATCTAACATAGAGCATATATAAAACATGTGGATGAAATTGTAAACACTTACATAACTACTAAATGGATAGCTTGGATCTAGTATGTTAAAAAAATAGTCCCCTAAATTTTATTGATAATGTATATTTTTTTCAAACACATGAGATCTAAATTATCTATGCGGTAGGTATACATGTTAACAATTCTATCCATATGCTTTAAATATGTTTCATGTCAAATCTGTATTTGTATTTAATGCCTAAATTGACATTTGGGCTAATGAAAGGAATAGACTAATATAATGTTGATACTTTGGGGACTCAATTAAAATATTTTGAAATTTAAATACTAAATTAAAATCTTGACGATACTTTGGAGATGTTTAGTGGATTAACCCTGAAAAGATAAAACAAAATTGGGCTACCGTATTATTGGGCACAAACCTTACTCAAAATTCACTCACTAGTAGTTTTGGACCCAAACCCATCAAAATCGGAAGCAAACAAATACTCTTCGATGACAAGTACACATTTTGACTTCGGTTCGATGATCTTCTTCAACTTCCTTCCTTGCTAAGGAAATTGCTCCAATTTATCTTCACTTATCCACACCGTTCCAGCTTTGCAATTGCCAAAGAAAAACTATGGAACAGCCTCTTCTCTCAGGTACCCCATTTCCCACTTCCCTTTTATTTCCATTTTCATATTTTTAGATATTTTCAATGATGATCGTAACCGAGTCGTCTTGAATTAATCTTGGATTTTAGAAGAGAAAAGAAGTGAAATTGATGAGAACGAGAGGCTGAGCTCGTATCAGTATGTTGGCAGAACAGGGTCGGTGATTCCAACGGCTTCGTTGGCGGGTACGGATGTTAGCATCGAAGAGATTCGATCAGCCACTTCTTTTTCTACTCCTTACCCGCCATCCATTCATGCTCCTTTGATCAGCTCCCCTGAGCCCCTTCCTAATGGTATCTCCAATACAAGCCACTTCTTTTAGTACATGGTTATTTAGTGTTTCAGTCTCCTTCGTTAAATGGTTTAACTTTTTTGGTTCATAGTTGGGAATTTTTTGAGTGGCTTTAAATTGTCAATATTGGTCTTTTTAGTGGATGCAAGAAAATTAATTCCATAATTAAGCATTGAAATTGAGTTGTCAATGTAGATTTTAAGTTATGAACTCTTTACTGTTGACCGGTTCTATTGTATGTCTCAGAGCAAGCTATTCCTCACCAAAGTCCTTACGCAGCAGATTATGGCGCATACTCCAATGATTTTCAGAGGTATGGCTCGATGAAATTTGGGACTCCCTTGCGTTAATTTGCGGTGTTGTCATATGTTCTTGAATTAGGAGCTAGTGTCACGGACTTAGATTTGCGCAACCCATGACACTAGGACAAATATATAGCAGCAGCATTTTATACTAGTAATATAAAGTATCTCTAAATCTCTGTCTGACCTATTTTCGAACAGATTAGAATGTGTCCTCTAAGTGTGAATTATCAATGTGAATTATTAAGAATTAGGTATTAGCATGTATTGATTAAAATGTGTCATCTAAGTGTAGGCAATTATTGGATGAGGTAGAGATAAGAGAGTTGCTCATCGATCATATCGGTCATCGATGTTGTTGGGGGAGTCACCCTGCTCGTACCTGGAAGATTCATGCTGTTGAGGATTGCAATGTTTATGTGGGAACTCTTGAAACTTTCTTAGAAGAAAGGGAAGTGATAAGAGAAACAGAACCTTACCTTGGTGGTAAAATTGATGGAAAGGATAATACACCTGAACTTGGCATTTGGGAATTGGATTTAAGATCACAATTCCCTGTTCTCTTTGTGCCATACAAAGAAACCCGAGTCAAGATTCCTAATAGTGAGACCATTGAGAAATGTTCAGGTAATACTGCTTAAACATTTGATGTCTTTGGGGTTAAAACTGAAGGATTTAAAATCTTAAATTTTTATAAACACAAAGTTATTTGCGACTTTGATGATCCTTTAGTTCCTTCATATGTCTCTTTCCTGTTATATTAATGCTTTGTGCTTTATTAGTTACACATTTCCTATATGATTCCTGCCTTCATGGTCAGTAGTGCTTAGCTTTGATTTAATGTATAAAGAAAAATCTGCAGATTGTGCAGGACGAGGAGATATTCCATGTGCTACATGCAATGCAGACCAAGAACCTGGATTTTACAAGGAAAATCAGATGTCCCAGTGCCCTGCTTGCTATGGAAGGGGATTAATTGCTCACAGAGACGGATCAGACACCATGTGAGCAGTTTCTACTTTATTTAATTCTACAAAACCTATATTTATTATCCAATATAGTTGGTTACTGGTTCCAACATATGACTAATATGGTTGAGCTAGTACTTCACAACTATGCATTCTTTCAAGGAACCATATTTGCGTGTAATTATCCTTCCTAATTTGCTATCTGGGTGTTCTAAGTTTGAAACTTTTGCCTAATGATCCCATATTGAACTTTGTAAACATTAGTTTGATATTTGGTTTCTTGTTAATTTCTTTTCTTCCGAACATATATTGTTGAGGTATGAGTTCTTTACATGATCCATTTTTTTCACCGATGGTTGATTATATCTCTGCAGATGTACAAAATGTGATGGAAAGGGGAAGATACCTTGTGCAACTTGTGGATCTCGTGGCTTACTTAAATGCAAGACATGCAATGGAAGCGGTTCTCTGTTGACTCGCAAAATTGCTGTTGTTAAATGGTAAGCATGCTTATCTATGTTGGCTGTATAGTTATACGCCGGCACTACTTCTAAGATACTATTGTTGGAAATATTTTCTGTCCACTGAGTCTGATTTAGATGATCAGTGAAACTCAATCTGGAGGGATATTTTAGTGTTATGATCTGTGAAACCAGGATGTATGTAGATGAATTGCATTTGCTTTCTATAAATAGACCCTTGAATTATTTGATAGGAAGACACTTTCAACTCGAAAAGTGAGTGCGACAAGTGGAGCAGCATCGGTTCCAGATGAGATTTTCCATAGGGCCAAAGGAGTTCAGTTATGCAACACTCAGGCATACCAGTGCACCCCAGCCTATTTTGCCGACTCTTTCTTCCTCAACACATTTTCTTCGGATGTTATTGCAGACAGGGCATCTGTACCTCCAACTGCCAGGGTCATATGTGAGAGACATACAATCTCAGTGGTCCCAGTGACCCGTGTCACCATGCGTCATCATCGTCAATCTTTCAGCTTCTACATAGTTGGATACAGCCGGGAGGTGTACCTGAAGGATTACTATCCGGCTAGGTTTTGCTGGGGATTGTGCCCTTGCCTGGAATGGTTGAAGGTGTAAAACATCATGTCTCAAAGTATTTATGCTACCTATACTTGTATGAATTTTGTGTGTGGCTTAAAATAATTAACTTCATTTCTTGCGTTTGAAAGACACCATAGAGTGTAATTTCCATGTGATTATCGTAATTATTTTTGCATTATGACAGTTGGTGTTGTTGATATAAGTTTATTAATTTCTTAATTCCTTTTTTTAGGACTTATTATAAAAATATTAGTTAGAATGAGAAAGCAGAATGTTTGACACGTTAAGGTTTGGGTGGGGAAGACGGTGGTCGGTGGAAATGAAATAAAACCAGACATTCATAAATGGCGTGGCCCCCTCCCATTTCCCTTTAGCCGGTACACATGCATTGATCAATTTTGTCTAAATCTATACCTAATTCCATAGTTTCTTTCTGTTTCTTTTCTTTGCATAAATAAAGGGCTTTTGAGTTTAAACGTAAATATTATAATTTAAAAAGGCACTTATTTATAATATAATATCTTTTATGTAATATTTGATATATAGAACATTATATAAATTGAATTTATGATGGTTATATTCTAATATTTAATTAGATTAGCTTAAGTTTAAATGTCATTTTTATATATTCAAATTAAATCTTATAAATTATTATTATTAATTGCTCAAAAATATTTAAATTTATATTTCATATAATTAGTTATAATAAATTAATCTTTTTATATTTTTACTAAAATATCATTATATTCACGAATTTGAACATTATTTAACTATATATTTTTTACTTTACAACATCATGTCTAGAATGAACATTTTATTTTTCAAAAGCAATATCAAAGTAACTCTAAATTGTTTTATATGAGACCTGTTGACATTTGATAATTATATTGAACACTAAAATAAGAGATAAATCTAAGATACCTAGTGTTGCAAAAGTGGACATATCATTTCGACCTTGGTGGGGCTTTAATCCCAACCCCTTAAGTGTCTTAAAGGGTAAGGACACTACCGCTTGGCTAGGCTATTTTAAGATAAGACATATAAGACATTGGTTGATTGTTCGATCCCTTACAAGCGTACTTTGCATAATTAATACTTCTAACAATACTAACACCTTTTTTGTGAGTTTGCAAGTTGTATTTACATTAACTTCCCTAAAATCCATGAGGCTCTCCCTGAAGTATGAGAGACAAAACTACCCGAGTGAGACAATACCTTTTGTTGAGGATCTAAGACCCTACTACCTTCAACAATTTTGATATATCATTTCAAATTTATTGATATTTTTAGAAAAAATTAATATATGTATATAAGAAATATTCACAAACAATTCAAAAATTCCAAATATAAAACTCTAATAAATAAACTTTACAAATACAATTTATCGTAAAAAAACAAAAAAAATCATCTCATATCTTAAATAATAAAATTATCTCATAAATTATTTTGGTAATTCATTTTACTAATTAAAAATAACAATATATTAAAATTTTATATTAGTATTTGTAGATTATAATTAAAATAATACATTTTTATGAAAAGAGTTGAACGAAATTGAGCCAAAATGCATTTAATTAAAATAATATATGTTTTTAACCTAATTCAAATTGATGGATTAGATAGTGAAATGAGGCGGAACGCAGGATCGCACATATACTACCCCAAACTTTCAGTGTATAGTTTGTGGTTTAGATTTACCATAAACGAAGTGTATTCTTCAAACCCTTCCTTTTGAATCTTATTTGTTAATGATTTGAAGTCTTCTTTTATATATTTAGCATGCAATTGTATCATTCTTGTGGTCAAAGGAGGAACTGGGATTCCTTTTGGAAAGGATTTCCAATTAAAAAGGGTTGCTTTAGACAACTTTACATCTGAGACTGACCCTCGCTTTTTAACAGTTGTTGAAATGCGTGTGGACCCTTCACTGCCTTCCGACATTTCTTCGTCACCGCTACAACAACACTCTGGAAATGTTTGATTAGCCAATTAAAATGCCTATTTTCAATTTTCATTTTCCAGTGGACTCAATGACTTTTAGCGGCGGAGAAGCATTCAACTCACCCATTCTGCCTCGGATCAAAGCTCAACCCAACTCCTTTTGAAAGCACCATTGACTTTTCTTTTTTTAACTCATGCTACGAGATATGACGTATCTTAGTAAGATTTTAGCTTCCTTCAGATTTTAAGTGTTTACTTTTGAATTTTATAATGCCAGCCTAACTAAATACTTCTTTTCTGGGTTTAAGGATTTTTAACCCAATTTTTAGGGTTTAAGTATGAGAATTTATTTTTGATTAAATAAATAGACTGAAATACCATAAATTAAATCTCATAGATTTATATTTAAACTCTAAAATGGACAGGCATGATTTGAGACAACGTGCGAGCATTCCCAAGCAGCCAGTGGATTCTCGCCGCGTTGAAAATTATTTGGAGTTTTGGTCTTTCTCGCGCTCGATTGCCGTTTGCCACCCCGCTATAGGGCTGATATCACCTACATTACAACCTATTATACTGTTTTGCCAAGCAACCGTTGGTACCTTCAAAATTATCGTCCTGGATGGCATCATGATTATTGCATTATAAGGAAAGAAAAGCCGTCATTTGTGGGATTGGCTTATGTACTTAAAGCATCTAATCGTAGCTCTTTATTAGAAAAATCCAACGGTTGGAAAAAAAGCAATGAGTGAGGCGACGAGATTGTATCATGAGAGACGTAAAGAATGGAAGAATGCGACACGTGTCGTTTTCCGGTTTGAAAAGTGGATTTTGTAGAATAAAATGCAGTGTAAAACCAAAAAGGAGGTCAGACTCCGAGACGAAAAAAAGGGGTGGGCTTTTTAGATTTTAGTATAAATAAATAAATTTTAGAAAATTCACAGCGCAACTATCGAGAAACGTTCCAATTTCCCTTTTCTTTTCGTTGAAATTTCAATTCCAAAATTGTCCTCTGAATATTACCATCTTTTTTTCTTTTAATGTATTGTTACAATAAAAGTATCAAACTGTGGGATGAATTTCAGAAAAATATTTAAATATCAATCAAAAACGTTATCATTTTCTTAATCAAATATAAAAATAATAAGGTGTAGGAATTTAAATAATAAAATTTATTTGCCATAACAAGTAGGTATGTATAATTTTAAATTAAGAGATAGTTTACTATAAATATTACCCAAATTTTAAAAAAATCTAACATCCACAAAATTAAACTTTCAAATATCCCAAAATACTTTAAAAGGTATTTTATTTTCCCAATTTCTATTTATATGTTCTAAATGGGGGAATTAACCAAAAAAAATCACCATTGATTTCTTAAAACCCAATCAAGTTACCAACCAAATCCCCTCTCACCATCTTTCTTTCTTTTTTTCCAGTTTCCAAATGGAAAATGTATATTGTTTGTGTTTATGAAGATTATTTCCTTAAATTACCCTTCAGTTATTTACATAAGTTTCGATTTTGAATTTAAGTATTATGAATAAAAAAATAAAAATTTTATTTTAATTAAATATTTAACTAGTTTAACTTTAAATTTAATTATATATAATATGATTTTCGAATATTGAAATATTTCATGAAAAAAATTCTTTTAATTAGGCTTACAATTAGGGACCTAAAATGGGTAGCCTGGGCATGCAGGAATTGAGATTTCTCAAATTTAGGCTTAGTTTAACAATAATTCTCAAAAATGATTTGGAAAAAAAAACACTTTGGGAGAGAAACTAAAATTTTCAACTTTTTAAAAAATATATTTTTGGGCCAAATTTTGACTTCGGAGAAGTATTTTTTCCCTCACAAAGTAGATTGTTTAGGAATGCTTTTGTCTCAAAAATATTTATTAGAAGCAATACTAAACACACCATTAGTTTATCGAATTGAAAAAAAAAGTGAAATAGATAATGTAAATAATTTTATTTTAATACAAATGAGAATCAAATTAGAAAGGTTTTAATCTTACAAGAATATACATTTTTAATTGATTCTGATGATAATTTGGCAGGTAAAGTGCATTTCTATGATTTATAACAAGGTTGTGACACTAATAAATGATATCAAGCACATGGTGTCAAAAAAAGCATCAATATTTTTTCATTTTTTAAAGCTATATAATGTTTGATTTATATTATTTTATTTTGGATTAAAAAAAATAGGGAAATATGCATGATGCTTATTCTCTTGTAATAAAATAAAAAAAGCTTCTAAATTTATATCCATTTGAGGATTTAATATTTTAAAATTGTTAAAAATAAATACTTTTGCATCAGAGCCAAATTGTCAATTAAATTTATTTATTTTTTTAATAATTAAATTTCAACTTTTCAAAATATTTTTTTTGTTTCCTATATTTTCAAAAAAAAAATCTAAAAATCAATTTTTATTTTTAAAAAAAGGACTTTGCATGTTTCCTATTTTCGAAAAGATAAACATTTTTTATTCATTTAATTATGAAGGTAAAATATTCTACTTTGTTTCACAAACTCAAAGTTCACCACACTCTTCCTTTACAAAAGTGATGATGCTTAATTTGTTGTGAAAGCAATTTTCATGACTTTTGAAGAATCTATTATTTTTCAGAGTTTTTCTTTTTAGAGAATAGTTTGCGCCTTAATTTTGAAATATTTTAACTTGTTTTAATATTTTTATTTTCTTAAATTTCGGACATTAAAACGACATGATATTTCTAAAAATAAAAGAAAGGAGGACATTTCGGTAAGTTCAACTATAATATTAAATTTAAATGAAACAATCATTGGAAAAATAATAAATAAATAAAAACGAACAACAGAGCTGGCCTTGTAATGCCATGCCATGCCTTGGATGAAAAATTAAAATAAAAACCATAAAAAAACATGTCCACATTCTCTGATAGTCAATTGTCGTGCTTTATAAAGAGAGCGTAACAAATTTCGGACCTTTGCTTTTGCCTTGCATTGCGGGAACCCGCTCTCCTTCCTTCTATTTATTTCTTCCCTTCTTTCTTTTTTTTTTCCTTTTTCCTTTTCCTTTCCGGTCAACTGTTTTTCTTCGTCTTGTTTGGTGTTTATCCGGCGATACAATGTCGTCGGGGGCTGCGAACATCTCGGCAAACGGGAGCCCTATGCAAGGTGGGCCCACCACTACAAGACGACGCGTGGCGGACTCTCCGATAACAGCTGAGTCCGACAGCAATAATCCATCTTCCATTACGGATGCATCTAACGACGAAGAATCCGACAACCCCAACGGTTACATTCTTTCCGTCTCTTCTTCGGTTTGCGGGTCCCATTGTTTGCAGCAGCACCACGTGATGAGGCACCTGCAGCTTCGCAGGAAGCTTTTGTTCTCGTGGGTGCCCGATAGGTGGTTCATTTGGATTGACAACCTGTGTCATTGGACGGTTAACATGGGTCATAGTTTGAGATCCGGCCGGAACATGGGCCGTAAGATCCTCGGGCTCCTCTTGTTCATGGCGGTCGTTTCGGTTTTCATCAAAGTCTCGCTTTTTAGTACCCACGTTGATGTTAACGGTAAATGGAAGAAAGAAAACGGACTGCTCATCTTGCAGACGTTCAAAGACGATTGGGCCATGGCGCAACGCGTTGTCAGCGAGACTGAACACTCCATGCCCAAGCGCGTTCTTGAGAGGATCTCCGTAAGTTTCGTCTTCTTCTTCCTCTTCTAATTCTTCCGTTCTGGTCAAGAAAAAGAAAATTTTCTTCTTTTTATTTATGAAATTTTTAACGGTTGACGAAAATGGGTGTTTCCTTTTATTTTTCATTGAAAATGATTTCGAGGGTGGTGGCTCTGACCAAACACCGAATTTCAACTATTTTCAGGGTTCCATTTATCACGAGTCATTAAAGTTGGCCGATGGCCTGTTATGTTCTTTAATGGCTTTCCAGTTTTCCTTTTCCATTCACATGACTGTTCATATATGGAATTCCACAATTCCATATCTTACCTTTTTTTGTTGGTTGGTGTAATAGTAAATTTAAAAGTTAACAACGTTGCCTTTTTTATTTATTGGTTCATGTTTTTCCCTCCTTACAATGAGACGTATAAATCTTACTTTCCTGCAGACCCCAGAAATTTGGATGAAACCAAACAGCGACAATTATCATCAATGTATATCCCGACCTAAGAATCAAATAAGTATGTCATGTTCCTTTCTCAACTTATTTAAAAAAGGGTTTTCTTTTATCTGATTTTTAATGTTAAATAATCTGAACCGACTCCAGGGACAAGATCGAAGTCTAATGGCTATATTATTGTTCATGCCAATGGTGGATTGAATCAGATGAGGACAGGAGTAAGTTAGTTTTCCCTAGACTTGGACTGGACCTCTCATTTTCTTATTTCTTTTTCACAAGCTGATCTATTGGCTTGGCTCTACTGATTTTTAGATATGTGATATGGTCGCTGTTGCTAAGATAATGAATGCCACCTTGGTTCTTCCTTCTCTTGACCATGAGTCGTTTTGGACTGACCCAAGGTAAAAATTAATCGCTATACCTCTTTTGATATCACTTTTGTCTTTGTAAAGCCTCAAATTGTTAACGTTTTCAATACGTTGTGCACAGTGATTTCAAGGATATTTTTGACTGGAGGCACTTTATTAATGTACTGAAAGATGATATTGATATTGTTGAGTATCTTCCCATTAAGTACTCAACAATAAAACCTCTGGTAAAGGCCCCTGTTTCCTGGTCTAAGGTATTGAAAGGATCGAAATTTGGTGTTAAATGTATGGTGATATACCATTTGGTTTATTATTTTTGGAAAGGTGTCTTAGATGGCTTCATTTGCAGGCTAACTACTACAGGAGGGAAGTGCTCCCTTTACTAAAGCGACACAAGGTGATCAAGTTCACACATACAGATTCAAGGCTTGCTAATAATAACCTTCCAAGCTCCATTCAAAGACTAAGGTGCCGAGCAAATTACGAAGCTCTCCGGCATGCGAAAGAGATAGAGGATCTCGGAAGGACTTTAGTTGATAGACTAAAGAGCAATAATGATCCATATATTGCTTTACACTTGAGGTCCACGGTCATTCTTTGGTTTCTGGTAGTATTTCTCTCATCAAAGTCTCTGAGCCTAATAAGCCTAATAATCTTGATTGCTTCAGGTATGAGAAAGATATGCTTGCATTCACAGGCTGCATCCATAATCTGACTGTAGAAGAGGGCAATGAACTCACGGTTATGAGATACAATGTTAGGCATTGGAAGGAGAAAGAGATAGATAGCGAAGAACGGCGAAGGCAGGGGGGTTGTCCAATGACCCCTAGAGAAGCAGCCGTGTTCCTCAAGGCAATGGGTTACCCTTCTAGTACACCTATCTACATTGTTGCAGGAGAGATTTATGGCAGCAATAGCATGGCTGCCTTCCGTTCTGAGTTCCCAAATGTCTACTCTCATTCGACCTTGGCAACTGAAGAAGAGTTGGAGTTGTTCAAGCCATATCAAAACCGCCTCGCTGCGTTGGATTATATTGTTGCACTTGAAAGTGATGTGTTTGTTTATACTCATGATGGGAATATGGCTAAAGCAGTACAGGGCCATCGAAGGTTCGAAGGATTTCGAAAGACCATCAACCCTGACAGGTCTGTATACATGCAGAATTTTGCTTTCGTGAAGCATGATTATTAAAGAGTATTGTAATGACATAACCTGTTTGATTTTCAGACAAAATTTTGTGAAACTCATCGATCAGCTGGATGAAGGTTTTATAACGTGGGAAATGTTTTCTTCAGAAGTAAAGAGTTTACACTCTGACAGGCTGGGAGCTCCTTACATGAGACAGACAGGAGAGTCACCAAGATTAGAGGAGAATTTTTATGCAAATCCCCTTCCTGGGTGCATCTGTAAAACAAGTCAAGTGCAGAAAATCAGCGGCCCGAAGTTCGACCAGACCTTGAGTTCAGTTCAAAGATAGGATTTTTGTTAGTGGGTTAAGTTGGTTGAATTATATACACTGCTCTATGCAGGAGGAAGGCTGATAGGGGGGATTCTTGAATTAAGGTAAGGTGCTTTCCGCTGATAGGGGGACATGCAAGCCGCCACCTACAGATGTCAGCTGAATTATATGGTTCCGGTTTCAGTTTTGTTAGAAAGACCAAACCAGCAACTTAGGTAAAAAAACCACAGAGAACATGTGTTATTCTAA
Source organism: Gossypium hirsutum (assembly GCF_007990345.1). Lineage (NCBI taxonomy): Eukaryota > Viridiplantae > Streptophyta > Magnoliopsida > Malvales > Malvaceae > Gossypium > Gossypium hirsutum. The sequence continues at coordinate 46,907,427 of NC_053440.1, read as the reverse complement.
GGCAAATCAAGTTAGTTATATAAAACACACACGCATATATATATGTCACAGTGGGGAATCACAGCATTGATTTATTCATTATTCTTTCAATAATTTGGTTGTAAAAAGGGATGTTTGCCAAATTAGCCTCTTACAAACTTGAATGTAATATCTTAAAACATAATGGAAATCGTTTCCCAATTTTCCGCAGCAGATTTTATTGTCTTCTTCTTAGTTTCGTTTCCATACGTTTTCTCTTGAAAGATTATTGTTAAAATGCATTTGAGCTGTCCCAATTTGGAAACTTGCTTTGCCTACTGAGAATCACTCCAGATGAAATGAACAGAAATTAAGCAATATTCAGACATATGTACATTTAATCCCAGCCGTTTCCTCCTCCATAAGTTCTTATCTATATTCATCAGAAACAAATTCAGATACCATGTTCTCTGGATTCCAATTACTACATTGAAGGTACCGTACATAAACTTGTTCCAACTACCACACCGTGTTCCATCGGTTACAAACAGAAATTAGTCCATCATTGCCATAATGAAGAGATTTCCTCACGAATCTTGAGATATAAGTATTCACACTATTGTCAGGTTCTTGTTGTGATTGAAATAGGAATCTTGAGATATAAGTATTCACACTATTGTCAGGTTCTTGTTGTGATTGAAATAAATCAAGTATAGTGGAAGTCTTTATAATTGTATTTTGCCCTCTATACTTAAAAAAATAAAAAAGTACTCATTATATATTAAATCAAAGAGTAAATTAGTTATTACTTAAAATTTCATCTATTTTTACTATTAAAACATTGTATGTCAAAGTGAGGTGCATATGACACGTAACGTGTAACTGTTTGGTTATTTTGTCAGTAATGCAAGTTTTTAGTGGTAAAAATAAGTGAAGTTTTAATAGAAAAAATTAATTTACTCTTTAATCTAATATCTAATGATTAATTTATCTATTTATTGAGTAAAAGAGAAAAATTACAATCTAACTTTTACTACTAAGTTAAAAGTGGATAATAATGCCTTGTAGATTGATGTGGACAGTTGAACACGATGCTATTATTCTATGTCAAATGTTGTCAGAGACTGCTTCCATTTTTCGCTTGCCCTTTGGGCTGTCTGATAAATTTTGTCGGGTCGTGTTTTATGGGCCCAGCTCAAAGAATACGTGAGCAAGGACGATCCTATCCGTTAGATGAAAAGCGTCCCTGAATCATACGTGGCCCAACAAGCTGAGACCGCCTGTTGTTTTTACAACTAGTCGTCTCGGTTCTTCAAAAGGGCTTTGGTTCCATCCTCCTTTGATCTTCTGCTTCTGGTCGATGAAATCAATTAGTAATCTCACGAAAGTGTACGGCATTCTAGTTGAAATAATTTCTTCCTGGGTTGCTTCCTGTCACAAGTGAGAAAAACTCCTATCTTTTACTCTTCTCTGTTTCCATGGAAATGCTCTGTTTTGACTTATTGTGTTCTCAAATCTGTAACTTCTCAGCAAGAGAGCTAATTTCAGGAATAAATTCTAGATTTTTTTATGCGAATAATATGTTTTACTTGAATCCCATGATCATAAACCTCATATCAACTAAATCTTTTTTTTTTAATTGTAAAATAAATCATGTTGCTTGTTCATCAGAATCATTAGTTTTTTAATCAAAGGATCAACTTTTGTTGTACATGCTAAGATTGGATTTTTGAGGCTATATTTTATATGTATTGAGAGTTATTGAGCAGCCTTGGTTTCTGTTCACACTTTACTGTAACTTTTGAGATGAATTTCTTGGTTTATTACATGGCCTGAACTTGTGTGCCTGAATTTTGTGCAGAAAATGGGGTTCTGGACATTGGTAGAAGGATTGCTGCTATTTGCCAATGCATTAGCAATACTGAATGAAGATAGATTCCTTGGTCCAAGAAGATGGACTTTAGCAGAATTTCAAGGAGGAAGAAACACTCTCAAGGGGCAGATAGTTGGGCTCATACATGCATGTCAATTCCTCAGACTACCACTTATCCTTTTCAATATCATCACTATTGTAGTAAAGTTAGTCTCTGGTTGAGATCAACATGAAGAATAAATTCATGGCTTGTGACATGAATGAATTAATCCATACATACTCTGATGATATGTTAATAAGCTGTTTTTGCCCACCTGTGTGTGTACGATACTCGAAATGACAGAATAAGAGAATGGTTCATATGCTGGTAAGACCATTTCTTTTTGTAGCCTATGCAATCCAAACTTATTTGTGAGAAAAGAAGTGCTAAACAAACATACAAACAAACACACAGTTTTGCATTCACTCGACGGGTAACATGACTTCATTAGTCCTGAAAGCAGGTAAAGTCCATGGAGGATTATACCTCGCCAACAAGAACTGGCCAATCACCTTGTACCCATCTCTCTCCAAGCTTTTCTTCAGATTCTCCACCTTCTCTTCCACCACCTTATCCGTCGCCACTCCTCCAAACTTCACCACCCCATATTTCCTCTCCCCTTCTTCCTTTATCACCACCCTCTCATCCAACGGCTTCGGTGCTTCCTCCGCTGTCTTATACGTCGCCGGCAATAGGAATTGCATGGTAACCATGTTATTGTTGTCACCCTTTGTCACCACAGGAGCAGTCATGGGAATCTTTTCACTTTCATTTCCAGGTGATTTAGTTATCACTGGAGCTGTCATTGCAATCTTTTCAGGTTTTGCATTTTGGGTATTGCCTAAAGCACCGATGTAATTTGCCAACAACGAAAAGCCACCATCTTTATTCCCCTTGAACTGAGATGGATCGTATGTGACTTCAGCTGCAACTGCAGGTGGGTATTTTCGGATTTCATAGTCAGCCGAGGATTGAACCACTTCATACTTTGGTGTTTCCACTGTGATCTTACCAAAAACCATACCCATGTTGGTGAAACTAGTTGGATTTAGAATAGACTTTTTTTGGATTGAACTTGAGGAATCAAGCTACAATCTTTTATAACCAGAAGAAGGCCACTGAAATCTAGAATGTTCAATCCAAATAATGCCATTACTAGGGGAAGGGGCAAAGACTCCATATACAATTGTCCTTAATTTTGTGGTACGAATTTGGAGATGAACTAGTGGACTTCTTTTATCCACGACCTCAATCAGTGGGGAGACTATGGGCTTACAGTTTCTCAAGCTAAGCCTTGATTAAAATTATAGAATATACCACCAATCATCATCTCATGTAAAAAAAATCACCAAACTATTAATAAATTTACATTTTAGTTACTTAACTTCAAAAAGTTACAAAATGATTATTTAACTATTTGAAAGTTTTTATTTAAGTTACTGGATTGTTAATTTTTTTCTTTAAAGTCTGATTAGCAAGCTTCAAACGACGATTTAATGATCGGTATAGTAGATCAATATCCATCGACAAGTAGAATAACATATATTAGAATCAAATCGATCTGAGAGTCAATGTCGAAAATTGAAAAAGCTAATTAAATTTTGGTTCGTAAATTTATGATGTTTAAAGTTGTTTCATAAAAAAATTGAACTGTAAAAGAGGAGGGAAAGGAGAATTTTCAATTGGTGTAAATGATGCAAATAGAGAATGCTATATACAACAATTTTACAGCCCAATAACTTAAATAAAAACTTCCAAATCATTTTGTGACCATTTCATAATTTTTTGAAGTTGAGTGACCAAAAGGTAAAATTATTAATAATTTAGTGACCTTTAGTGTAGTTTATCCGAAAATACATAAACGAAATTAGTGACAGGTTTGATTTCAATGTTGTATAAAACTTGCACTGTACCTACCGCAGAATTGCCTTCAGCCATGGATGAGTTCAGAATGACATAAATTACACCCAATAATATGCTAAATCAAACCATTTTGTATTCTTGAAGACAATACAAGAGCAGCATGCAGTACTGGATTACAGCCAAGAGCCCAAGACCCGAAAACCTTGGAATTGTTGAGTTCCATAATTCGTTTCAAATAACAAAGAAAATAGGTCACAAGGGCAGAAACCCATAAAATATATGGGGCTTTTCTAGAAAAGGCTTTCATTCACTATTAAGGCCTAGGGTTACCAGTGTTTCAAGGTACCATTTTTTTCTGAGACAAAACTGGTCTCTTTAACACAACAATCTGAATTTCTGTTTCCAGATGATTTATATGTTGTAATTTTCTGCACCTTTTTGTTTTCATATCGATGAGGAGATAATTAAATTGTTATCCTTGCACTTCGATTGTCAGTGAAGAAACAAAGTGGGCAATTTTTTATATCTGAGATGCTTCGTTTTCAACTCTTTCCCTTTCTGGGTTTTGGTTTTATGGATCAAAGGTGTTAAATTTTATCCTGCGTTATCTATCTGATAGTCCTTTCTTTAAATGGAAATGAAGATAACACTAATCTCATACTAAGATCCAGTTTAACCTTGAATTTTTTTTCTATGTTACTACATTGTTTGGTTAAATTGAACCCCTTGCATGAGTTGTTAATCGATGCTGAATGAGTTTGTGGATATGCTTTCATTGGGTCTATGATGCTACTTTACAAACTGCGTTATCTATCTGAACTTCCTTTTATAAGGATTGAAGACATTTTTCCATGCTGAGATCCACTACCGCTGTTTTAGTAACATGTTCATTGCCTGTCTTGGTTCATTCAGGTGTCTTATCGTTGTAATTTAACACCTATGGTTCTTACTACATTAACAAGAATAGGGTTAACATATCTATAATCTTAATGGATAATTTAGGATTGAGTAGTTTACTCCTTTGGTTTTCACATGAATTTACTCTTTTTGTTTTTGTTTTTGCTTACAATTACATCAATCTTGAATTGTTAGTCGTTCATAGATACCTTCATTAGAAGACAAGATTTTGAGAATTTAACTTGGGGGGATGTGTTTAGGGCTTATTCTGTTGAGCCTAGAACTCCGGTTGATTGAATAGGATGTAATGTGTCTGAATGATATCCTGTTTGAGATTTGAGCCTTGTAATATCTGCTACAATGTCTGTAGTAACATTTTGTTTTGAGGTTTCCTGGTCGGTTAAACTTTCTTCTTAGGAAGTTGGCTGTGAATGACATTCTTTTCCCTAGGCTTCACTTCTTCGTGATCAGTTTCCTGCTTTTTACCTCTCGTGGATCTAAGCAAATATTGAGTCTTAACTGTGCTTGAGCTCACCCAACCAAATTTGGATGCCAAGAACAAGATGTGTGTTGCTGTTATGTGTGGTTGAAGGTACCTTATGGTGTATGCTATGTTCAGAGGCTAAATGAGCACGAAGGAAGGTGATCCGTCCTGGACAAGAATTCATCCTACATCGTGGAACGGATTCTGAACAACTGCGTAATCAATGCTTTGATTCTAGGATGTTATTATACAATGTAAAACAATGCTAGAACAGTACAAATTCCAGAAAGAATTAATCTGGAAAGCTTGTATGCCTGTATGAATGTTAAATATATTGATAATTCAATTTCAATTCTTTATACCTTCAAGCTTGAAATGCTATATTTTTCCAGTCTTAAATTTCATGCATATTGTCATTGTTGAATGTAGCCACAAAATCCAGCAACTGGTATCTCTCGGCGTTGAATGTGGTCACAAAATCCAGCAACTGTTATCTCTCGGTAAAGTTCAGAGATAGCTTTTATTAACAATTGGAGACCAAATTGTTTAGTGTTATTGATATTGGGAGCATTTTATGATATAACTATATTATCAAATGAATTTTATCTTATTACGAGTGAAAAAGAAGGACGTTTACTCCGGGGTGTAAAAATAGTAGTTGGTACCATACCCATAATTGCAAAAGGAGTATGTAATCACCGATTTTAATTTTTGTTGGTTGCGTTGCCCGATACATCTCTCAGTACAATGTCATCAACACAATTGATCCCCAATTGAGTCGTCCCACTTCTTTCAAGTTGACAAGTTGTAGTAGCCACATTAAATGTACCAGATTTTGACATTTATCGGGCAGTAGAAGACCTCCAACTAACTTCAAGATGAATGATTGGACGTATTTTTCTTTTTCAACAGCACTCGCGGAGTTGTTTATATAATTGAAATTTTCTTCCAACCACTTCATCTCTATTCGGCTACCCAAAAACTTGTTTGGCACGTTGGCTAATAGTTGCTCGCAAATTGCGCTCTAATCACCAATGATCATTGCCCTCATAACGACTGACCCATCTACCTGTAAATCGAGTTGTAAAGTTACATCCTCGAGTGTAATTTTACACTCACCGTACGAAAGATGGAATGTGTGAGTCTCAGGTCTTCATATTTCCACCAAAGCACTAATAAGTGTGAGATTAAATTTAGTTCCTCGAGCATATGAGTCACGTGCAAGAATCTTGTCTCTTGCAAGTGTTGTTTAATAACATGTGGTGCCCTCGCAATTAAATTGTTTATGTACATCTTTAAAACCGATCTTTAGTTCGATTATATAAACATAAAAAATTATAAAATTAATAGTGTTAACAACTCAAGATGAACTTAATTATTTTAAAAAAATAATATTTTCTTACCATTTACAATTGGACGTTGAAAATGTGCTTATCATCGAAACGAATAAGTGAAATTGTCATTATAAAAATCAATTAAAAACAAAAAAAATTTACGAAATATAAAATTAAAGCAACAAGATTTTGAGAGAAATTGAATGAAAATTTGAGAACTAAAAAGTTTGAGAGAATTAAGAGAACTAGGAGAATGAAATTTGAATGCAAAACAAAGAAAGTAACTTAGATTTTTATAGTAAATAAATTAGCTATTTTTAGTTGTCGGAAAAAATTGTCGTTGGATTTTTTCACCATTGGTTGAACCATCAAGATGGGTTGAACCATCAAGATGCGTTTTATCTAACTTTGCAGGAAAACACATTCAATAAGACACGTTCTTTATTTCTCTCTTCAAAATCTATCTATTTCTCTATATATCTAAAAAAATCAATCTACCTCTAATTATTTCCTAAAAACTACACATATATATATAATATCAAATTTACCCCTCAAATCACTAAACTGTTAAGCCTGGCAAATTCACTGTCATAGGTCTTATCTATTTAGTGCAAAAAAACTATAAAAATCTTTAGTTCCATTAATTACACCGAGTCACAGCATGAAACCTGAGGCAGCCTAATACAGCAAGGGCAATGGCCTACACTACATATTTACGGAGTGGGGCTGTTACCGGTTCCCGGCAAACGATATTCAGGCCTAAATAAGGTCACAAAATGGATTTCTTAGATAAAGAAGTTGTTCAGGAGTTTCTGCATTTTTAATTGATGTTAGACAAGCAACTTCACAGCATATATCTAACGTGAAATTAAAGCATCCATTACTTGGACTTCAGATGCGTTTCTAATACTAATATACTCGATTCTTTCATATATCTGGAACATCATATCTAATACAAAGTCCGCATTTATGCAGAACGCATATGTTCATCATGGAAACTTAGGGGAAACGAAAAAAATTCAAATAAAACAGTAAAGAACTTGCTCAGGAATAAGGCAAGCAACATTCAGTTTATATTATAAGGTAAAACCTCAATGATTCCATCGTTAAAACACTGTGTAACCAAGAGCATACATTTTTCACAATTGGTCATTAGCTACAAGCACACACAAAACCTGCAACTACAATTACAAAAGATCATCAATTTACAACATAATAAAACATCAATCAGACACAAAAAAAAAAAAAACCCAACTCTAAGATTTACTTCTTGCCATCTTTGACAGCGTTGTCTACTACTACTACTTTGACCTTGTTGTACTCGAAATCCACACCTTCTGCACCACACTCTTCAGGCACCACAGGTCGCCTATCACCAAACATGTTCCATAGGTATAGCACGCAAGAAGCTGTCAAGGCTCCACAAGCACCGCCGAAGACAAACACAACAAGCACTTTCCAAAAACATTTGCTACTCTTGTGCGGTGTTGTAAGAGGTTTGGGATTTTTTGTAATAGCTTCAGGATCAAGTGGTTGGGAATGCATCCAATTAGGAACCTGCCTTAGCTTAAAACTCCATAAGTGAATAAAGCATGTCTGCGAAGAGTTGCCATTTGAAGAACTTAAGCCCACAAACACTTGTTCATCATTCCATAGTTTTGACAAGTCGATTGAGTATGAAAGCAAGGGATCATCTGGCCTGGTACTACTAGATTGACTCAACCTAATCTCTAGTCTCTTAGAACTTGCTTCATAATCAATCCACGAATGTAATTTTTCTCCATTGCTTAGTACCAAATTGAGAGAGGATAAATTTCTAGCTTTAACTGATGCAAGGCTACCCACATCAATGCCCACATGGTTTTCATTCAAATCACCATGCTTGGCATCTCTGAAGGTATCAAATTCTACAGCAACAATACCGCTTTTGTTGTTTTTTTCCAATCCAAGAGAAATCCCAAACGTACTATTTCCCGATACATCAACTTTAAAACTACTAGGAACCATAATAAAAGCCAAACCATCACCATTTTTATGAGACATGGAGAAGGAAAAGTAGGTTGAAAAAGAAGCAAGTTTCCTTACTTTACCTTGAACAAGCTTGATGGGTTTCTTGTACATAACTGCCCCAGCACTACAACTCACTGAGTTAGTAAGTTGAACCCAAGACCCATCATTACCAACATGTGCATCCCCATATAAAGCAATATTGGACTCAAATTTTGGATCTTTACCAAAACTTTTGAAAGAAAAGGAAGAACTTTGATCTGCAGCTAAGATTTTGGAGAAGAAAACAAGACAAGTGAGGGCTGTGAGGTAGTTGGAAAAGAAGAAAATGGCCATCGCAGATGTGGGTTAGAGAGCTGAAATCAGAGTTTGGTTCTTTTTTGTTGGTCTACAAAGATGTGCCAGGTGATGATTCCATTTTACAACACAAGCTGGTGTCTTTTCCCTTAATTTTTTAAGGCTTGTGGGTGAAGAACCAGAGGAAAGAAAGTAAAGAAAATGAAGGTTGGGTTGGAGGGTGTGAAAATTAAATACGTTTACTCGTTTCTGCAATGTCTTTATGACTCTCTCTCTCTCTATCTCGGTGGTTGCTGGCTGAGGGAATATTATAATGGAGAATTAGCAATTTTGCACCCTTGTATATTTTTCTGATCTCTCAAGTCTACTCAATATCTTTGCGTATTTCCATTTCCATCCATAGTGCTTTCTCTTAATTTGTTTCATTAATTAAACTCCCAATAAAGGGAAGAAAAGGTTTGTGACTTTGAGCCTGGAAAAATTACTTGTAATAAAAATGTCAAATTATTTAAGTACAAATATATGAACCAAATTGGTACTTTGTAATGTGAGTTGTTAAGGGCTTATTAACAACTAGATAAGTAATTTTTTTTAATGGCTGTTTGGAAATTATTGGAGCAAGACTTACAGTTATGAAAGCAAACTTGTTAGCTAGGAGAAAAGAGAAAAGCTAGGAGATGCGTTGGGTAAATAAATGTAGTCTCAGGCTGAACGGACGTAGTTATAGCATGTTTGTATATTAGAGTCTACGACGGATGCGAGTGTATGATTCCCACCATCTCTTCCCTTTTTAATTTGCCTTTAGTTTTGTAAGAAAGAGGAAATGCATAAAAAAGAAAAAGGAAAAAGGGATTAAATTGCATTGAAGAAAGGGATGAGATCCTTTTCAATTTTTTACTTGCAGGATCGGTCGTCGATAAACTCACCCAACCCAAGCAAAGCTAAGATGGTTGTGCAACGTGCCTGCCTCACTTTACAGCCAACTCCACCTAAAACCTAATGTAAGCGTGCTCTTATCTTCACGCTCACCCAACGTATAATTCCTCATAAATTACTACACTATTTTCTCTTGCCAACTTATTAAAACGCCCACTCCTTACCTTCATCTTTAACCATTCTTTCATTTGTATTTACTAAATAAATTTTAAATTAAAAATATTTATATGTTTGTTATTATTTATTTTTAATTACAAACTAATAAAAATTTAATTACATATTAAACTACCATAAAATTAAATATATTTGACTTTTTCAGTAAAAAAAATATATAAGTATTTTAAATTTATATTTGACATTGAATTCATTAAACTATATTTATGTAAATTAATTAGTTACCCTTAAAAGATTTCCATGAAAAATATTAAAATATAAAAGTAAAAAGAAGAAAGAAAGAAAAAAAATGATTCATCGAACTATTCAAATATTTTTATTTAAGTCACTGAGTTGTTAAGTTTTTTTTTAAGTCTAGCTAGCGAATTCTAAGTGATAATTTGACGATCGATATAATGGATCTGTATTCATCGACAAGTAAAACATACCTTCTAACCAGATCAATTTGGCAATCAATGTCAAAGATAAAAGAAAAAAGTTATTTGAATTTTAGTTTGCAGATTATAATGTTCAAAGTTGTTTTATAGAAGGAAAAAATGAAATATAGAGAGAAAGGGAAAATGAGTTTTAAATTAGTGCAAGTAGAGAAGGCCATACAACAACAATTTTAATAGTCCAATGAGTGAAAATTTTTTAAATAATTTAATGATTATTTTATAATTTTTTAAAATTGAGTGTTTATTTCTTTTGTTTTCTTTGCGGGGAGGAAGGACTTTTAAGGAAACGTAATCTTACATTCACCTCTGGAAATACTGGCCACAAAAATTCTAACCGTACAACTTGAACAGCAAAATAACACACAAGTAAGGTTTTAAGTATTGAAACTTGAAATTGACTCAACTAACCGTTGAGTGTATGTTCTCAGCTGACTTCTCAATTATTTCCTCTAAAAAAAATGTTAGACAATGAGCAAGAGTTGGTTATCTTAAATGTAGTCAGTTGTTGCAACAACGAAGCCTGCTTTTTATTTTTATACCTATTTACTTCAGCTTGCCATGACTCGTGAGGTTGCAAAGGAAGAATGAATCTACCGAAATTTTTTTAGTAGGTTAAGGCCGTCAGGCGTAGTTAAATCTGAGTGACAATAGACCTTTGCATTCATTACTTACACTAAATATATTCATATGGACCAAATTTTGAATCCGAATAACATTGCCTAACTTACCAATGGAAAATGGTTGGTTTAATGGTCTATTCTATTATTTACAAAGCACATGCTTAAGGTTACAAAGACAGGTGCAGGGTAGGATATGAACTTTGGGTGGAACAAAACCCTTTGGGAACAAAGTTTAGAACCACAAAGCACTGGCACTTGTTTTGTGCATTAAATTTGAAACATGGGTAGGGAGGGGGACCACTAGCTTTTGAGGTGAGATTCTTGTGACCACTGCCTTTTGGCCTCTTTGATTGATTTTTTTTCTAAAGCCTCAAACCCTATCAGGTTTGGTTGGTTATGCTGAGATCTTTACCCTCTTTCTTGGGTTGGCAATAGGATCAAGAAATCAACAAATGGATTAAAGACACAACACCCACATGGAACTAGTTACCATCTTTCAAGCCAACACCTGTCTCCTAGATTAAGCAAAAAAAAGGATTATCATCCGCAGTAATATGCATAGTTTATGCATGAAAACAGTGACAACCTAATAGTAAAAACATCTCCAAGAAAGAGCTTAGGTTTTATCAACTGCTGAGAGGATAGTAGTTAATTGAGGTTGCAGTGGGGCTTGATAGTGGTCTGGCAATCCACCAGAGAGATAGAGAGAGACAAAGAAGCAGGCTGAATGAAGATAGCTACTTATCAGCTAAAGTAATTAAAGATGGACATAAATAGGATAACAACTACTGTGTAAAAAGGTAGCATTGTTTCCTTGTCTAGATAGGAGGACAGATTATTTCGAAGAAGCTGGCATATCTAGTTTGGTTAAAACCTTCACATTTCTAAATCTGCAGCACCGGAGGACCACCATTAAGCCCAAGACAGACCATGTAATCTGTGTCATGACCTAACCCAGTCCTTTGGACCATGTCGCTCAGCATAATCCGGAACCGTCTTCTTTGGGCACCCATAGGACCTTCAAGGTCTTAAGTGTGCCTCCACATATTCGAACCCGATTTGGATCAATTGGTATCCATTCTGTAAAGTAAACTCGTATGTGTGTTATGTTCCAAGTTCAAATCTAATGAATTGCACATTAGGGTGCAAAAGCCTTGAGGACTTGTGGACACACATTTGTGTGTTATGTTCCAAGTTCAAATCTATGGTGTTGGTGGAAAAACCTTGAGGACTTGTGGGTACCCAAAGAGGACAATGCTGGATTATGCATTCACAGCACAGCTCAACTTGTTAGACGGGTCATGACATAACCTAAATCCGGACAATTTAGTCTTAGTGGGATTAGATTATTTCGTGAGGTCGCTAAAGCCAAGTCTCCAAAGCCCTAAAGTAACTCTTGAAAATAGTGAAGAAGCAAAAGCTAATTCCAAGGTTAGGCTCTTGGCTATTTACTACATTGATGGCTTCTACAATCGGATCCCATTAAAACTTTCTATCATTTATAGGGTTCATGTGATTGCCAGTTCAAGAATAATGTATAAATTAGGTATATACTATCAATTTTAAGAAACAATGATAACGAGAGGAAGAAAGAAGCTAAAAGCTAAAACCATGAGGATGTAAGGTAATCAATATCTTAATAAACACTAGACTACAAACTAAATAATTAATGCAACTACCATCAATGTACCTTTGGTTAACCAAGCTTTAATATTATGGGGCACTAGATGTAAACCAAACTGCTCCACAAGTTAAATATATATATTGTTTTCTTTTAAAGGAAGTTCCTCTTAGCTCTCCCAAGAAATATATAAATAAATAGAAGGAAACAAGAAGAAGCAAGTTCCACTTAACAGTACAACACAGTGCAGTACCCAGCAAACCAGAACCAAGGAAGATGTGAAGGAAGAGTTAAGAGATGGAGTACAGCTACCCTTCGGTTGCAGCTCAAGACCCAATCTAAGAAACAGAAAAGAGGCTATCCACAACCAAATATTAAACCCCAGGCTTTGATATTTAAAAAAGAAGTAATCAACTGACTTCAACAACAATGATGAGACGTCATTATTGTTATTATGCAATTCATATTCAATGATAGTAATCAATTAACTCCATAATAACAGCAAGCTCCAACTTCCGAAGGTGCCTGTCCATTAAGCCTTGACTACTTAATTGACATATCCCAAATTAGGATATCGTCAACAAAAGGAGCAAGGGGACAACTTGGAATGTAAACCAGTTTTCTGAGGATTAACGAGTGAATATCATAACTCCATCTGAACGAAAGCTTACAGTAGCCAAGCATCAGCCTGAGCAAATCCACTATCAGAAAGGAAATAAAAATAGGCAGAGCATCACCTTCAGAGACATGCATATGAAAGCACACAGTTTTATATAAAACAGACAAGTAACATCATGAATCTCAAGTTTTATCCAGATGCCTCTTCAAGAAATATGTTCTATTAATCTACAAAGTGTTTGATATAGCTGCAATGTAAACTTTGTAAAGCATATTTATAAAGCGAAAAATGTTCTTAAAATGACTAGGCAAATTAGGATTGTATGTACACAAAAAATGTATACATCCTGGAGGGTAAATATGAATGTGATATATCAAAGGGTAATGACTTGAAACAGATTAGACAAATTCAGAAAATTTCCTATTACCTGATGGTAAGATACAATTGACACAGGAAGCAACTAAGAGAATCATCTACAAAAGTTTGCAAGCAACGATGAGGTGTATGTTACGACTTCCGTGCCATGATATACATACAATGTGGGCTAAAAGATGCCCATAGCGAAAGGACATTAGCTCAATGATCTTACCCTTCAACTGTAATGATATATCAGGAGAGCACATTCATGTCATTTTGTTTCCAGTACAACATCCTTGACATCTAGATCTACTAAGGTTTCTTTCCCGAATAGTGTAAATCCCACAGTTGCCTGCAAGAACCATGTTTTCATTTTAAAAAGTCATTTTAACTTGATACGTAAATGCATAAGTATCCACCATCATTACAAGAAAGGATGTTTTAGGTTATTAAGGGCTATAAATGTTTCTCGGTTCACACCAAAAAGTATGCAAGCACAGGCCTATTTTTGACTTAGTAACTTCACTTGTTCACACTGTAAATGTCATACCTTTCCAGTTTTGCGGTTCAATTTCTTAAGGCTGCCAATAAATTCAGCAAAGTTCCCAGACAATACGCGAACCTTTGAACCTGGGACTAGTTGCTTAGAATACTTTGCTCCATTTACTACAGTATCAGACTTCTTTTTAGTTTGTCGTTTTGGCTTAGTGTCCAAAACGGAGCTTGTAACACCATTGGAATCTACATTATATTCTATATTCATCTTATCAGACATGAGAGCATTTTCTCCTTGCTGTTCCTCCTGAAATGCTTGATCAGCTTTTTCTTGTTCCACCTTTGCCTGCCTGAAGATTGCCTCCATGTCATCAACAGAAACCGGCCTAGGTTTGTTTATTTGTCTTTTTCTGCAAACCATGCACGAGTAACTATACTGACTGAAAAAACTGAAAAACAGAGAATATTATATAAAATACTCTGAATTCAGCATTATTTTCATAAAAAATGTATACAAGTGTCCTTGGGTTTGTTCAGGTCTTAGTGCGTTGTCTTTATAGTTTAAACATCTTCGAAATCCTAACATACCTTGAAACAAGATACGAAAGAATCATGAAACCAACAGTTTTATTTAGATTGGGTAATTTTTAAATCAACAACATCATATAGTAAAACTCTCTCCAAAGGTTCATTAGAAATCTTATATTTTTCGAAACTCAAAAAGAAGTATGAAACAATGCCATCTTCATACTGCAAACAGATAACAAATTAACTTATGATTGTAAAGCCATGGTTCTAGAGAATTTAGAAATTTTCAAACAGGAAAAAAGCAACACTCACGTATTCCCAACCTTTGAACCAACGAAACCTCCAACTCCGTCGCACTCCCTTATGAAGTCATGAATCTCTTTGTTCAATACACATCTTAAGAAAACACAACCAGGAAATAAGGGCTTCGGTTTAACTGATATGGAACCATTTTTTAATCTCTTCTTCTCCTGAACAGCTGGAGTATATATCTGAAGGGAAAAAAAAGGAACTAGTAACTGTAATCATATTATATATGCATCAAATTCTTAACCTTTTCTCTATCTTAAACAATAACGCCTAAAATGCCTAGACAACTTTTCGTTTGTACATATAAAGAAGCTTAATGGAGGAGATAACAATGGTTACACCAATTCCAAGGCTAGCCGCTGTGTCTAGTCCTCTTAGCAACAGTTAGCACAAACAAACATTTTGATATTGTTCTCTCAAATCTCAATAACGTTTCAGTTCAATCCTCGAATAAATCCCAGCATAAAAATAAAAGGCTACACGAACAACACAATGCATCTTATGTTCTAGCAGCCGATAAATAGAAATAGCAACAAACTATACTGGCTCTGTTTACCTTAAATTCGATGTTCGGGAAGTTCCTAGCGAGCACGCGAGCCGTGACCTCGGCTGTCTCGAGACCTCTAAGCCGGGAGACTCGAACCACCCACCATTGAGGACCCAAGTGAGCCAAGTTATCAAGATTCAGTTCCTCAGTCCAAGAAGTGTATCTCTTCTTGGGTTTTTTAATGAGCCTCTCTTCAACTTCTTCTCTCCAGCTGTACCCGGATTTGCTCTCCCTTCTTTCGTTTCTAAGCTGCCTTCTCTCCCTGGCTGATAGCTGCTGCTGCAGTTGGACTTGCGTGTCAGTCGAATCAAGAGAAGCAGAGATTGGTGCGAGTCGCGGAGTGTGTTTGGTTGACGGAATTTTGAGGGAAATTGAGTGGAAAGATGGTGGAGATAGATAGCAAGGACTCCATAGAAGAAGGCCCTGCTTCATTTTTTTTTTCTTGAAGATTTCTTCGACCCCGGGATAATGTGGAAGTTGGTGCTTACTCGAACTCGATAGCGTTGGTGCAGAAATTGTTGTTTTTGGGCCCATTTATAGTGCCTCGAGATGGGCCGACATGGTCCAATCCTTTTTATGTAAAATTTTATTCTTTTTGCACTTTAATTAAGCAATATGTATATATATATTTTACATTAACAATAATGACGAGAATTGAAAAAAAATGTTTGGAGTCCGAGATTAAAGATAAGTAAAAGGGTGTATTAATATTTGTATATCACATGTCAAAAAGGATTTTCAATTCAATGACATGATATTTTTTAAAATTTATCAATCCGTAAAATTTGATCTCTCATTTCTTAACAATTTAAAGAATCTAAATTCTCGTTTATAATTTTATAAATGATAAAAAAATTCCATCACAATTTTTCTTAAACGATTTCTACGAAAGCTTTTTTAATTGCATATATAGAGAGAGAGATTTCAATCAATATCATTTTTAATCACTTGAATGGACTGCAGCTAACTATGTATCTTTATCGATTCTATTATTAAAAGGTAAAAGAAAGCCATGATTTAATCCTACCATTTGTTAAACACCTTACTAGTTTGGGGTGGACTTGTTGAAATAAACATCATTCCTAGCCTTCCATGTTGCCCAAAGCATGCACGTAGAAACTTTTTAAAAGCTCCTCGCCTTTAAACTCTCAATGTTCATTGATGGATCAAATCTAAAATTGAGTTGAGGCAAAATCAATTTATCGTTATTGTAAGTGAGCTTTCAAACCATGCAGCTCTTGCAAACTAACATTGCACAAAAAGATGTTTAAGGGTTTCGAGCTTCACTCCACACAAAGCGCAGGTACCATTTGAAGTTATGTTTCTCTTTACTAATTACTCCATTGTTGGCAAACAAGTGTTGCATGTTTCAAAATACCTTTCAACTACGGTTGGATCTTGATTGGTTTTCTCTATTACCATTATCAGTTTTCTAAAGAATATTGAAAGTTCCTTAATTGAAAAGACATTGCCCGTGTCATCTTTTTTCCGTACAAATATAAGGATCTACTCAAGAGATCCCTTAAGCTCTCTTGATGACCAGGTTGATTAGTAACTCTATTCACATCTCAACACTTACTATAGCTGACTCTCTAATTGTCAATCAGCGTAAGTGAGTTATTAAACCTCACCATATACAGTCTATATTAAAAATATATTACTGCAAAACGAAATGGTAAAATAGCCGTGTTAGTTTTCAAAAATAACATATGATTTCCTGCAACTAAAAAAATAGTCTGAAAACAAAAAAATAAGTATCACAAACATAAATTTAACCAATCAACAATGATGACACACATATGCTAGGCTTTTAGCCTCCAATTTCTCAATAAAAATAAAAAATAATACTATATTTAAACCTTCTTAAAAGTCTTTCCTCAACCTATATGGGATTTCTTACTTTGCATTACCAAATTGTCTAAAACATGCTATGACACCATTTTTTGGATAAAAACGGGGTCGACTTGATTTTGAAAATGAAAACGAAAACGGGAGTCGCTACCAATCCTTTTTAATAAGGTGTGATTGGATCACCTTGAAAAGCGGTTATTTTTAATAAACGATTTGATTTTATTAAAACAAATGTTTTGGTCCATGAAATTCAAAAAAACGGGTTCGGGAGTCGGTTACGTACGAAGAAGGGTTAGCACCCTCGTAACGCCGAAAAATTGGTACCTAGTTGATTAGTTAATGTCTTAAAGTCGAAAATTAAAAACTTTGAAGAATTTTAAAAATACGATCCTAAAAAACTTTCGAACAATATGAGTGGAATTTAAGATTCTCTTGTTTCGAAAGGATATCACATCCAACATATTAGGGTACGATATTTTAAACTCTCGAAACCAAGATCACCTTATGGTTTCCAAAACCCATACTTTGAAACTTTAAGAGGGTATTTGGTTATTTGGCCAAACAAGAAATTGAAACCCAGCTCATTAGGGCACGCTTTCTCGAATTTCCAAATGCAAAATATTGCCTTTATTATTTTTTAGAAAAATCCTCATCTCGAGAAAACAACGTGTCATATCTAATGCATTAGGACACAACGTATTGAATTCCCGATAATGATCTTTTTATTTATGTTTTTTGGTTAAAGAGTATTCTCGATTATTTAGATTCAACGAAGAAAATTGGAACCTAATACGTTAGGGCTCAATCCTTTCAAAGATCCCAAATACCGAGTATTACCTTTATTTTTTAAATTTTCATTTTTTACGAATTTGAGTAAAAATTGATGTAATGTTACATTTGATGTACGAATAAATGTTGCATTGATAAATGACAACTATGGATACGATAATGTGAGCATAAATAATATGAACAACAACGTCTTTGAAATAAATAATAGGAGAGACAAATCTATCATATCACAACAAATAAATGGGTGCAATATTAAGACATTCTTTTCGAATAATAATGAACACATACACAAATAAACAAATAAACATGGAGTGAAACAAAAATGCAATAGATGAAATCAATAAACTATAAAAATATGTAGAAAAATATGTTTGTATTTATATATGCATATTTAAAAAATAATAATACAAATGTATAGGTACAAATATAAAAATATAAAATATATGCTCATATACGTATTTAAAAAAGGTATTGATGTGTACATATAAAATATATAAAAGAATATATGTATGAAATATGAATATATACATATTTATGAATATAAAAAGGTATACGGGTATATATATATAGGCATGCGTATAGATCATAAAAATATATAAGTATATGTGTGTATATATAGATAGGTTATAAAAATGTGCCCATGCACATACATATATATATTATAAGGGCGCGTGTATGTATGTATGAAATATAAAAAAAAAATTAAATACAAAAACTATGTAGGTATATATATATATTTATATAATGAAAATATGTATGTCTATACGTATATATATGTATATGTATAAGGATTATAGAGTATATAAAAATATATAAGTATGTGCATATAAATTCAAAACATGTATATATGTATGTAAATTATAAATTAAAAAAAAACATAGGGATATGTATATATAAATACAAATATGCATAACTTTATATATATATGAATATAAATTATAAAGTATGAAAACATAAGTATGTATATATATAAATGAAAATACGCAGGTGTATATATATTACATAAAGACAAAAGAGATATAAATATATATTATAAAATAAAACAATGTAAGTATGTACATATATAACAAAATTTAGGAATTAAAAAGGCATAAATGAATAAGTAATGATAATAATAATAAAAGAAGATTAATGATGCCATATAATAGTAATAATAATATTTAAATAATTAATTTAGAAATAAAATAACTAAAATAACAAATGAAGGATTAAATTGAAACTTAACCAAAATTTAAGGGCCGAAATCAAAGTAAAGAAAAATGTGCAAAAACACTGGAAAGGGTCAAATCAGGATGTGCGCGAAGAAGGGGGTAAATAGGAAATTATTCCCCTTTTATCCCTTAAACGCAGCGTTCTCAAGTGACAAAATAGTCGGAGGACTAAAATGAAAACAAAATAAAATCAGATGGGTAAATTTAAAAAGGAAAAATTAAAATAGGGACCAGATTGAAGGAAAGCCCAAAAGCGGAAGGACTGAAAAGGTAAATATACCCTCAGTCCAAAAACACACGGATCTTTAGGGTCCATGGGCGTAGACGGGTCGCCTTAAAACGGCACCGTTTTGGCGTTAAAAAACCTTGAACGAAACGGTGTCATTTCGCAGCAGTAAAAAAACTAAGGTTTTCAGAAAAAAAAATTCATTTCCTCTTCTTTTTCCAAAAAAAAACGCCCTCATTCTCTCTCGGCCCCTCTCTCTAGTCTGGCCTAGGACCGACGAAGGCTCCGGCGTACCTCCGCCGTAGCTGCGCCGCAAGCGGCAGTCGGAAGTGCAAAAACTTGCCTTTTTTAGCCCCGTTTGGAGCTCGTCTCTCCTAGAATTCGGATTCGAAGCTGAATCCTTTGAAAGGTGGCCACGAACCCTAGAACCGAAGGGAAATCGTTCAACTCCTCCTAAGGCGCGACGCAGGTAAACCCCTTTTCCTTTTTATTTATTAATAGTTTTTTTAAAGAAAGAACTGATTAAAAAGAAGAAAAAAAGGCTAAAAATTCGGAGAACAATAACTTTTAGAAACTGTTTTTCTATTACTCTTTCTTTCAAAAATTTTCTTTTTGATACAATATTTTGTTCCCCCCCTTTTTGATTACATTTCATTTGGCTCTTATAGCCGATTTGCACTGTTTATACTACTGTTCATATTACTGTTTCTTTATACTGCTATTGCTTCCTTTTTTGCAGGTGGGGTAAGGTCAACGAAAGGATTTTCCATCTTGGTGCAAGGCCGTACCAGAGGAGCAGACCTCGAGCGGTGAGTGTGCTGACACCGCACATGGGGGCAGCGACGCAAAGGGGGCATTAGGGTTTAGGTTTTCTTTTCTGAAAACTGTAGGTTGTGGGCATAGGGTTTGAGTTTAATTTTGGGCCTTGGGTCGGTGGGATATTTTTGGTCTTATTTGGTCTGATTTGAGTGTGTTGGCCCCGTGCTAAAATTGGGCTTATACAAAGTGGCAATCCAACAATTCTTCCCGCAACATATTTAAACATCTTTGCCTCTATTGCAAACATCTCTTCCTTCCAAAATGCCTTTTCACATCTAAAAATCGGATGGTTTGGCTTTGACATATTTGAAAGGACAATCTACAATATATGGCTTTCAATACTTATGCTATCTGTTCATTTGGGTTTGTCATAATTCTTCGTGCTTGTTTGCGAGCAAAGCTTCATTTACAAGTTCAGTCTATCTAATGCCTCCCTTGTTGGATAGGTGTATGTAATTTGATCATATTTTTTTTAAAAATGAAGTCATAATAATATTGAATTAAGCTTTGTAGAATTACTTACTATTTTAAATTAATTAATCAATATGACAATTAACCCTTCTTCATTTTATGGTTGTATTCAACAGACGTATATTCTTTTGCACGTAGTTTAGGTTTAAAAATATTTTTATATGAAATAATACTAATATTAAAGTAATATTTTGTATCCATATTTAATTACAATTATGATTTTAAATTAATTATCATTTATTCAGTGCTACTTAGGAATGAGCAAAACTCAATATTTAACACTATAAATATATACATTAACATCCAACACTTCCAAATAGCATCTAAAGAAGCACACAAAATTAAATTTTAGTTTGATGCGTTTTGCTTTTATAACTGAGATTGTTAACATTGATAAGTTAGATATATCTAAAAAAGGAATGAAGTCAGATTATTTGAAAAAGAAGTGATGAAAATGGCATCGAAAAAGAGACGAAAGATTATTTTAATTGATAATAAGACAATATTATGTTATTAAATTTTAAATATAATTTTATTCAATTTAATTTTTAATGCTTGCTATATAAAGAGTTTGATTAGACAAAATATTTGATTAGATGTTTATCGTTAACATATTAAAAATCTATAATCGAGGTTTTCTGCAAAGAAAATAATATTTTTTTTGTAAAGTGAAATGAAAGAATGGGCATCAAAAGATAATTAATTGTATTAAAAGTTAAATAAGTTGACAAATAAGGATAGAAGATAGTGATAAGTATGATAGCTTAAAAGAAGAATATTAATATTGAGGAAATTTAAATATTTTTTTTGTAATTTTGCTACTACATACTTTTAAATTGAATTTTATTTAAATTATTTTAAAAAATTTTAATATTTTTATTTTCTTTAAATTTATTTTTAATCATTTTTAGGAATTTGATTTTTTTAATTTGCATTTAATTTATTACATTTTTTAAACATTCATAGATATTCTCAACGTTTAGCCGACTATGTTTTAAACATAATTATGGTTTCTTTTAATGATAATTATTTAAATCGGATTAAATTTTAATATTTTAGCATTAAATTTAACAAGTAATATTTTTTCTAAGTAAAACTGAGTGAGCAATACAAGAGCAAACCAAAAACCGATGAACACCTAAATCTCAAGTCGATAAGCTTACTCCGTACACCCAAACCTATGTCTTTCAATGTTATTGGAAAAAGACAAAGAACGATCCATATCTAAGATAGAGCAAAGAGGATGGGGAAGATCATCCAATGTCTAACGTTCAGTATAGAATAAGGCCACTCGAGCAAACTCGTGATCTGCCTTATTAGCAGTTCGTTATGTCCAGTGTAAGGACAAAAGTTGAAAGAACGATTTTAACATAACGCAATCTTGTAGAACCACACCAAACTCAGAAAAATTCAATGCTGACAAACAAAGAGCTACAATGGCATACTTACAATACAATTCAATAAGCACATTATCAAAATGTTCATCCTTAAGCCACAAAAGAATCTCTTGAATAGCTAGAAGTTCAGCCATACATGGATCTAAAGTAAAAGGAAACAAATATGAAAAGCCTTAGATGAAGGCCCTTGAATGATCCCAAAGAATAGAAACAAATGAGGAACCATCCTACGAAGCGTGCATCATTGCATCAACATTGCATTTGAAGCAGTCTTGGTCTGGTCCAATCCAACGACCATTACTGGCCATTCTTACAGTAGCGGACTGTTGCACACAATCAATGATACAACGAGCCTCTGTCCAATCTTGCAAGAACCTATCCTCAACCAAAATGATAGTGTGATACGAGGCATTAATACTTTTCTAAACAAAAAAAAATTCTATGTAACCATAAGCTTCAAGCAGCTGTCATCATATGATGCTTAGTAAAGTATCGTGGGGCTAGAACTTTCATCTCGCAATCTGTGTGGCCTTAGGTGATTTTTTGGGTTCAAATTCTCGATAGAAATTCTCCAATGCACCAAAAATAAAGTGGAAGCTACTCAAAGCAAAAAAGCGACGAAAAATAGAAAATCAATAAAGTAAAGCACGCTAAGTATTTGAGTAAATGCTACCAAAGTATTCTATTCCTCTAGAAAGAATACAAAGAATGAGATGATTAGAAATGAGAGGAAAGACCTCTATTTATAGTTGAGCTCCCTCAAAACCAACTGTACAGATTTAATTACATCAATGATCGATATTAAAGCCTATCTACAATTGAGAATCTTAAGGGATTGACTCAGTCCTTTAAGTTTACAAAATCAAATCTTCTAATATTACTTTCCATATTTACCAAGGTAGTCCTAATTTTCCATAAGTGCTTCATGAGCTTCTCCACATGTTCCACAGATTGTGCTAGTTCAAGTGGGTCGAATGAGCCTTGTTTAATCGATTGACCTCCATGAGACACTCTTTGCGCATTCAAGAAAAAACCTCGAATGAAGGCTATAGAGTGATCCCAAATAATAATAACAAATGAGGAAGCATCTTGTGAAGCGTGCACCACTGCATCAACATTGCATTTGAGGCAGTTTTGATCTGGTCTACTCCAATAACCATTACTAGTCGTGCTTATAGTAATGGGTTATTTGCACATAGTCAATGATGCAACAAGTCTCCGTCCAATATTGCAAAAACCTATCTTCCACAAAAATGATAGTGAGATACAAGGCATTAATTAATACTTTTCCAAACAAAAAGATTTCTATGTAACCATAAGCTTCAAGCAGTTGCCATCACATATGCTTAGTAAAGGCATTGTTCATTGATAGGATAAAATGAAGAAAAGCATAACAGATAAAAAATCCACAACAAGCCTAAAGTTCCACCATACATCCAATGCTATAGGGCATTCAAGCAAAATATGTTCTATGCTATCAACCAAGCCATGTTGAGAGTGTGTGGGGTTTATGGGGTAACCCCTCTTAGCCAATTGTCCCTTACAAGGAAGAAAATGATGCATACAACATCACAAGAAGTCTTTAACTTTATAAGGACATCCAAATTCCATAGAGAAGACCAATGACCATTAACTGCCAAGTTCATAATGTTGGACAAATAGTTTATTGCTAGTGCATAACCTAGTTTAGCTTCATACACCATTGTACAAGTGAAATGCCAAATAACTCTAGCATTTGGCTTAGTACATGCAATAGATAACTTCAAAATACATTTAGCGCCATATGGAGCCAATACGCCCTCTACTAGTTAAACGTTTCATAGGTCACCATCGGGAGTAAAAAGATCACTCACTAGCAAATCCTGTATGTCTTTTAAAGGAATAGAATCCACATGAAAATTTGTTTCATTTGGAATCCATGGATCCATGAATACTCTAATATTATGCCTTGTGCCAAGACTCTGATAAATTCCTTCTAACAACAAAGTCTTGGTAGCATGAACTCTTTTCTAAATAAACAAAATGTATTACCTTTAACAAATTCGAGAAACCCAAACTCGGGAAAGTGGAGTTTAAGCTAAATATTTAAAATCCTTACATGAGATAAAATCATTTTAGTAAATGTAAGAACCTCAATTTACTCTTAGTTCAATTCAATGTTCAGACAGGTGTTTAAATAGATGTTTTAGTAGAATGCAAGCAATATATTTGTGCAAGAAGCAAATCAATGATAGAAATAAACATAAATCCATAACACGAGTAAAAAAGATAAGTAGAGAGAGAATCAAGACACAATATTTCTTAATGAAATTTAGATTCCCTAATCCTATTTTGTGGAGTATTGCTCAGAGAATGATTTTAATTAAAATTCATCCAAGACAACTATTGGCTAAAGCCCAATCTAGCCTTTCCCAATGGATAGTTGTAGCTCTAAAGTTGAATCAAATTGTTACAAATCACTCTCCCCAAATAACTCACATTACATACATCTCCATAAAAATCCTTAAACAAGGAGTGTCTAAATACATCCCTGAATGACTAAAGAAGAAGTCGATTAATAACCTATTTATACGCTGATACAAGAGTCTCTTCAACAACTTTTGATAAGCATCAAACTTTTTAGTAAAAGGCTGAATCTATCTCTTGAAATATCTTCAATAACTATCCCATAAATTCATTCATCATCCAAGTAAAATAGTCAGTTTGGTCTCCAAGTAAAGGATAATGGTAAGGCTTAACATGGAATTACAGATCCTCCCTCATTCTACTCTTCCCAATTCCAATTAGCAACATTCAACAAATAATAAAACATGCTCTGAGAATCATTTGCTAATGGTGTGATACACCATGAAGATCAAAGTAAAAAATGTCAACTTTATTATGTATTTAGCTATCCCAAAGACATGTCAAGATAGTTGTTTGAACAAGGGATAGAACATGGTGACAAAATATACAAAATGAAGAGGAACTTCATCATAAAATATAAAACTTTGCCATTTATATGTTAATAGATCATGATAAACACTATTGTAGAAGCCCAAATTTGCTGGCCCAGTAAAAAATAAAAACAATGGCCCAAATTACACTCAACAGACCCAAAAATAAAAAAACTCTAGCCCAGGAAACTAAAAATTTTCAGCAGCAGAGAACCCTAGTAGCTACTGGCTGCCGCTCCTGCTTCTGCCCAGCCCCAGCGCCGCGTGCTCTGCCAGGCTCCCTCACGCACGCCACCGCTATCGTCGCCAATCGTTGGCCCTCCACGCGTGTCAGACACCTGCAGAGAGCAATAAACACGTAAGCACAAGAAGACAACAGAAGCATACAACAACAAAAAAATAAGAAAATAAAAACAAAAGTTGTAAAATGGCTATAAAAGGCCACAATGAACAATAGTTTTTTTTTTTCTGGCAATTTTTACAAACATTAGAAATAAAAAAAGGTTGTTGTTTTCTTCATTGTTAAGATTTATTTGTTTATTTTATCTATTATTCTCTTTTTACAAATCTGTTGTTTAAAAAAATCATTAATAAACGAAATAAAAGAGGGAAACATACCTGAAGCGCTTCGCTTTTCCGCCGCCGGTGGTCCTACCGCTGTTGTCGGATTCGATTGGAAAAGGAAGCCGAGGGATTTTTGGTTGTTTTCTGGATTTTGGGGGCCTTTTTGACTATTTAAACCCCAAATCGGGGTTTGGCTCAAAAAACAAAGCGAAAATATTTTTTTTACTTTCCAGCCACCGGGCACGGCGGCGCCATCGTCGGTGGCTGGAACCTTGGCCGGATTCGGGGAAAAAAGGGAGAGTTTGAGAGTTTTTTGTGAGTTTTTTTAAGGGTGGGGCTAAAATGATTTATTTTCTAAAATTTTTTAACTTAAATAGGCCGATTAAACGGCGTCGTTTTGAGCCAGGGTCACCAGTGGCAAAACGGCGTCATTTTACCCTTACCCGAAACAGA
The DNA here is from genome assembly GCF_007990345.1 of Gossypium hirsutum. Classification (NCBI taxonomy): domain Eukaryota; kingdom Viridiplantae; phylum Streptophyta; class Magnoliopsida; order Malvales; family Malvaceae; genus Gossypium; species Gossypium hirsutum. The sequence goes on along the minus strand of NC_053440.1, from coordinate 46,881,314 downwards.
CCCGACCCAGTGGCCAGGATCCGCGTGTTTTGTCTTTGAGGGGCTATTTGCACATTTAGCCCCTCCGCCTATGCGGTGTATTCAATGCGGTTTTTTTATTTTCTATTTTGGCCACGAATTTTCGCATTTGTTTCAATTTGGTCCTTGGACCATTTGCAGTCCCTCGATTAAAATGTTGCGTTTCGAGTGGGGGAATATTTCACAATCAGTCCCTTGAGTTTTGAGCGCGTTTCAGTTCAGTCCTTTGGCAACCTCTTTTATTTATTTGCGATTTGAGCCCCAGATTTTGCGTCCGTTTTTAATTCAGTCCCTAGTCGGTTTAATTATTTTTATTTATTTATTTATTTACTCATAAAAAAATTTTATTTAATATTTCATTTAATATTTATTTATTTACTTAATTTTGATCAAACTTACATTAGATTTTATTTTATTTATTTATTCACTATTTTAAATATTGATTTTGTTTATTTTAATTCTTGCCATTATTATTGCAATTTCATTCTATTAATTATTTATTTGTTATCTTCAAATGTTTTCAAAACTAAATCTATTAGGATTGTATTTGTTTTGTTATTATATTAATGTTATTGTTATATTGTTTCTTACATTATTATTCATGCATTTCGATTTATTTGTATCAATGTTATGTGTATATTTTATGATGCATATTATGTTATGGATTTTAAGTGTATGTTGTATATTCATTATAGGTCGTGTACGGCATTCTTTCCGTTTTGAACAACTTCTTTTCAAATATAATCAAAATTGCACGCATTTGTTTTTTTTAAATTCCATTAATTCGTATTCCAAATTCAAAAGGGTAAAATTTAAAAAATAAAGACAATATTCCGTATTTAGAAAATTCGAGAAATCGTGCCCTAACTTACTGAGCTTCGATTTTTCTCACGTTGATCCTAAATAACCGAATATCCTTTAAAATTAAAATAAATGAGGTTTAAACAAAAAAATAAAGGCAAGCTTACTCTTGAAAATACGAGGTGTTGTGTCCTAACTTACTGAATGTGACATCTTGTTACTTCGAGATAATGATGCATTTTCCATTTTGAATTATTCGAGTAATTTTAAAATAACACAATATAAAGAGGGATCGTATTTTTAAATTCTTTTCGAGTTTTTAATTTTTGACACCAATACATTAATTAATCAACTAGGTACCAATTTTGGGCGTTACGAGTGTGTTAATCATTCCTCGTACGTAACCGACTCCTGAACCCGTTTTTCTGAATTTCGTAGACCAAAAGCATTGTTTTAATAAATCTAAACCGTTTATTAAAAACAACGATTTTACGAGGTGACCCGATCACATCTTATAAAAAAGGATTGGTGGCGACTCCCATTTTCTTTTTCATTTTTAAAATCTAAGTCGACCCTGTTTTATAAAAAAAAATGATGTCAACAACTATCATTACAATAATTCAATTATGAAATTGAAAGTTTCACTGTCTTGGAATGAATAAATTGTCTTACCATTTATATGTGTTTGGTTTTGATGTTGATTTTGGTGCATATGTTTTCTTTTAATTCAACATGGTACTTATGCTTGGTCTATGTTATACAATTTGACACTTGCCTGGGATAAAGAATATTTGTCACGTGGCAATGAGGATGTGTAATCATTTAAAGTAAAAGTACAACAAAATTCATTAACAAAAAAAAATGTTTTGTAAAAATAAAAAAGAATAATTTTCTTTATAAATTCCATAATGTTTTATAAAAATGATAATTTTATATATAAAAAATTAGAACGGCATAATATCAAATTTAGCTTTTAAAGTTTACATTTTTGTTAAATTGACCATTATTTTCTTTTTGAAGCTAAATTTGACTTTTAATTTTTTAAAAAGAGTCAAATTTGACCATCAGCTTTTTGAAAAAGAGTCCAATTGATTTTTTTTCAATGAAAATACCAACTAAAATGCTAAGCTTTTAAACATGAAAGTTTTCATGACAATCCACTTATATTGATGCTCTTTTTTTTTTTACTTTTATGAAATTTATATATATATTTTGAATTTGAGTTTATTTAAATTTATTTATAAATTTTAAATTATTTGTTGACATAGCATATAAGATAAAATAGTGCCATGTTAGCATGAAATGCACGTGGACTACCACGTGATTAACATCATTAAAAAAATAATGTTTTAGTCAATATTTATGTTAAAGAAAATCAAATGACTCATTTTGAAAGGTTAATAGCTAAATCTAAAACAAAAAGAACAAAGGCCAATTGACAGAAAATTAAATATTGGGGGGTTATATTTAACATTATATAAATTATAAAAATCAAATAGGTTTTTTTTATTATAAATTTCTAAAAATAAATAAAAAACACTAAATATTCTCTTTGGGTCATGTCATTTTTGTTATAATTTTCATAAAAAATAAAAAAAATAATTTATATAAAAACAAAAATAATTTTTAATAATTTTAAAATTTCAAATATTAACATCAATTATGTCATTATCACCATGTGCTCATTGGGCCATATAAAAAAGTAAACATTATTTGTAGTAAGTATCCTTTTGTGTAATGGAAACCAAACATAGGAACCAATTTGAAAAAAAAGTCAAGATTAGGTACCCAAAAATATATTTTACCTATATTAATTAAGTTTATTATTCCAAAAGCCATTGGCATGTGATTTTCCCGGGAAACGGAAAGAAGATTAGAAAAAAGGGGGTTTTCCCGTTCTAATTTTCTCCAAAAATTTTCAAACTCTGCCGCGTTTTTCATTTCACCTCAGCCATGGCGCCATTTCACACTTTCCCTCTCTTAACTCACAATCATATATCTTTAGTCCACTCTGAAATTCCCTCACTATTCCTTTCCCTCTATCTTTCTTTTCACTTTTCAAAGGAAAATGGGGAAGCAAAGCAGGTCTAAGAAACCGGAGAATCTGGGCAAAGGAAAAGTCACTCCGGTCCAAGTTGCATTCATCGTCGATCGTTACCTTTCCGATAACAACTACACCGAAACTCGTTCCATTTTCAGAAACGAAGCTTCATCTCTCATTTCAAAATCCCCTGTTCGAGAGGTAGGTCCCTAATTGACTGGATCAGTTAATCTGTTATCTCCATTCTTTATTATTATTATTATTATTGAATTATTTCTTGTTTTCTGCTATAGGCGCCAAAGAGTTTGTTGAGTTTAGGGGCGATGTTAGACGAGTATATTTGTTTGAAAGAGCAAAAGGTGATAGTAGAGCAGGAAAAAGCTCGTTTGGAGCAAGAAAAATGCAGGGTTCAGTCCCTTTTGCAGGGAATGCAAAGCGTAATGAACGCTTACAATGCAAGTGCCACTGCATCAGTGCCTATGATTCCTCATGCTAATGCAACTAAAACAGTAGCCGTGGTTCCTCAATCAGATCCACGTGCCGGATCTCCTCCAGGTACAAATGCTGAGCTTTGGGTCGTTACTTAGTTGTATTAGAATTGGCCATGTTTTTGTTAGATCTTACTTTAGGTTGAACTGTTGATGACAGCATTAGAAGATTTTGAGCCTTTGAAGACTGAACATTTATCAAATATAGGTGTCATCGGTTTAGCTCAAAATTATTGTTTGATTAGATGTTTGTATAGTTAGTATGGTGGTAATAAATTCTGAATATTTTAAAGTCGTGCTAAATGGAATATTTGGAATTGGTGACTAGTGGCAATTTGTTTTTGATAAGTATTTTGAGTTTTCAATTGATGCAATTGGGTTTTAGAGTACTCTGGAGATGTCTAAATTGTTGTATTTCTATTTGAGAATTATTTCATGATAATAATTTCAAATCATGGTATATGATCAAAAAATTGATATGCGTATTTCTTGTGTTCTTTTTGCTAAGCAATTCCTGTATTTTATCGATGTTCTTGCTTTATAGGCCCTCCTGTGTATAGTACACCAACTGTTATTCCAGTATCTGGTCCTTCTAATTCCAGGATGGAGAGAAACAATTACCCTTCGCCAGTTCCAAGTCAGCCATTAACAAGAAATAAAAGGAGCTCGGAAGTTGTTGCTGAAGCCCCAACAGCTGCAAAGAAAACTCGTAGCAGATCAACTTCTACGAAGTTAGCAACCCAAGGTATGCTTTCTTCATTCTTATGCCCCATCATTTCATGGCTTGATATATCCATAACATCCCTGACATGTTTGTTGCAGGAACAGAGAAGCTGCCAGAGTCTGATAATGTAATGAATAGACAAGTAGATGGTCAGTTACGTTCTTTAAATCAATCAACACCCGTCAGCTGCACACCCAATGAATCGACAATGCACGCATCTGGTGTTGCAAAGTGTTTGTTCAATCGGCCACAGCTGTCCCCTCCAACTAATTCTTCAGGTCCTAAGACACCCCCGCAAGCAGTTTCTCCTCAGAGTGATAAATTAATGACTCCTTTTGGTGGTTCTTCAACTGCTAACCGCGGTCACAGCAATACTCCTCAAGAGATCACTCCTGCCAACTGCACTATAATTTCAACCGAGAGAGTCACGGTTAGTCCTTTAAAACAAATGACGTGCTACACCATTGAGAGGAATCGTTGCATTTCTTCTTGTTCACCAGTTAAGACAGGCTTAACGAGGCTTGGCAAGAGGGATCATGTAAAGAGCAGGCTGGACTTTGATGGTTCTGATGCAACAGTTGATGTGTACAAGCCAATAATGAACGAGACCTCCACGTCTGAGTCTGAAATAGATGCAGATCTCTTTGACCTGGATTTGCCAAATTTAGATGCTTTTGGTGAAAATTTCTCCTTCTCGGAACTATTAGTGGATCTTGATCTTGGACCTGATGGAATTGGCTACCCTTGCCAACCAACGTTGGGTACTTCTGGATCTGCTCTTTCAGGGTATTGATTCTAACTTCAATCAAATTGCATTTTTTGACCATTAGTTTCTCCACTCATTTCTTCATTAATTTCCGTGTAGTCATTTTTCTCTGACGTTTATTTTCTGTCATGCCTCACAGGTCCTCTCATGACTCAGGGGATGACAATCTGGGGGCTAATCAAGTCTTGTCAGAGTTTTCATCTACTGTCACAGAAGTGTTTTCAGAAAAAAACATGAATGCAGAAGGAGGTAAAGCTCACTGCTGCCTAATTTTATTGCTTCTAAACTGATATTTGTATGCTTACTCTGCATGTCCTATGGTTGCAGGACCCAACACCTTGACATCAATGAAGTCTATAACAAAATGCATAAAGATATTGAGCCCTGGTAAAATACTATAACCTGCTACAGTCATCATTTTGAAAGTTAATATTTCTCTTTATTCATGTTTACTTTTACCTGAATTTGCAGCAAAAGGTCAAAAAACTTCTCCGGATAAAAACAATTATTCTGCTACAAACTGAGTGGTTTTACCATCAAGATGACTAGTTGGCTGACTATCGGTACAGCACCCACTACAAGCAATATCTAAACCCTTCAAGCATTTTAACATGGCATTAAGCTAATTTCTTTGTAAAGATCAAGTTGTGTTTGCCAATGTGATTTTTGTTTAAAATTTGAGCAACATAGATGCTCTACAAACTCAAGAATTGTTAATCAAATGTTGTATTTTTTAATTAATCATGTAGGATACTAAAGATACCATGGAGATGTTGATAGCATTTTGATTGTCTAATCATGTAATTGTTTAATTGAAAACTTCTCTCGTCATCCTTGATAGGAAACTTGTCTTGTCATCTTGTGTACTTGAAATATGCCCATAATATGCAAAAAGGTTGAAACCCATATGTTGGTGCTCAACAGCTCAAGCCAAGTACTTCTGTAATTTCTGAACTTCATCTGGGCTTCCAATGAAAATTGGTGTACGTTGGTGTACCTGCCAATATAACATGCTAAAGCCATTAATGCTTGTCTAGTGCAAGGACATGCTCCTGTTAACATTGTAATTCTTAGTCAATATGGTTCTTGTTTAAGCTGTTACCTGCTCAGGTACGATGTCAAGAATTCTTTGAACTCCATCTATTGCAGTGCCACCAGCTTGTTCTATTAAAAAGCTCATTGGTGCACACTCATATAGTAGCCTCAGATTTCCATTTTTGCTGTTCTTGTTTTTAGGGTTGCCATAGATGCCACCGCGAAGCAGCATTCGATGAATTTCACCAACAAGGCAACCTATGTAGCGGCCTGAGTATGGTTTGCCATTGGATCCTGGTTGCCTAAGGTGGTCAAGGTAGTTCTTCAGTTTGTCATCCCAGAGGTCATAATTTCCTTCATTGAAAGAGTAAATTTTACCAGACTCAGGTATTTTGATATTCTCATGTGTTAACACAAATTCTCCATAAGTGGGATCTAGGGTGAATGCAAACACCCCCTTGCCTAAGGAGATGGCGAACACTACAGAGCTTGAATATAGACAATAGCCAGCAACCAATAAATTTCTCCCTGGCTGGCAAACATTGATGATGCATTTTTCTCTTGCTTGATCAAGCTGTATTGTAAACGAGTTGAAACCATTTAGGTAAGAGATTAAAACAGTGGCCTTGTTTAAATAAATGTGGACTGTTTTTTTGCAGTTCACTGCCACTGTTTAGTTGCAGCTGTAGGATACAAAACTGCAGGTAATCTATGCTGGTTAATGTAAAAGTACCATGGAGGCCCTTGTATTATAAGTCAGATTGTATTTTGGTCTATCTATTCAAAAAATTGACAAACTAGTCTTTGTACATTATATTAATGTGTAAATTGGTCATTTTAGTTAAAATTTTGAACAAACTAGTCCTTGTACATTAGATTAATGCTGACGTAAATAGATTAATGAAATGGATAAAATTTTGAATAGAAGAATTAATTTACTTTTTGATCTAATATATAGGAACTAATTTGTCAATCTTTTGAGTAGGGGGGTAAATGCATTCTTACTCCTAATATAGGGGCCTCCATGGTATTTTAACCGTTGTTGACTAAGATTAGACGTTACAGATGAAAGGATTACCGTGGAGGTATCATCGAGATCGATAAGGCATTGCTCGTCAGGGCCATATATGCCAAAGATTGATCCAGTTGTTAATGCAGTATCAATATTGGCTGATCCATCAATAGGATCAAAGACAACAATGTAGTTTCCAGAATAAGTTTCTTCAACTGCAACAGGTATATCTTCTTCCTCTGATGCTATAATCCCTGTTCGTCCACTTGATCTTAGGCAGTTGCAGAACAACTAAACTTATATTATGTAACTTGGGTTAGTGAATAAACATCATAACATGTCATGGTATTTTTGTCTCATGTTACCAAACGACATAAATAAAACCCATTGGAAACATAGACTAACCTCATTGGATATAACGTCCAGCTTCTTCTGGTCTTCACCTTGGACATTGATAGTACCTTGGCCGCCGGTGAGATTAATAATGCTTGATCTTTGGAGCAACGAAGCTATCTGTTTACAAGCCAAGGAGATGCTTGATAGAACAATAGTGAGCTCGGCGTCAATGTTGCCTGCTAGTTCTTGTTTCAACAGCCAAGAGGTTAAATTCTCGATTGCAAACTGGGTCTTCCTTTGCTCCTTGTTTTGGACTTGTTGTGTCACTGTTTCCGGCAATGGAAGTTCCACCGCTTTACGTTGAACGCCGGTGGAAATTCTGTGTGCGAAACTTGGCGAGTAGTGATTGAAACGATGAAGGCTATGAGGAAAGGTGGATCGATGTGACTTTGAGAAGAGGATATTGCAACAGGACGAAGTTGAAATTGCCTGAACCATTTTTTCTTTTTCAGTTTTCTATTTTCCGCTGATCCTTTCTATAATTTTGGTTGTGTGTTTAAAACTTCCAATTGGGCAGTTGTTTGCTTATCTGCTTGTTGCTGACAAATGTGTGATGGTGATTATGCCTGCAATCAATCCAAATGGAAGATAGCATCCACCATATAGCCTACCAGGACCCACTTGTATTATGTCAAAGTTTCTACTTTTAGCTCAGTTGGTGTAAATACTAGTTATGGGTTTCAAAGCTCTGTTTCTGGAACCATGGAATTCCACTAAGTTAGTGAATTTGTATCGGTACTTCTTGTGTGGGTCGGAATATTCTATTCTATTAAGTTTTGTTTCGGTATAAATTTAGTTGGTATCGATTGTATTAATTATTTAAAATTTAAAATTTAAAATTTTTTAGTTTGGTTTTGTTAGTCGGTGGATTGTTATATGTATAGTATAATTAATATTATTGTTTAATTATGGGATTTTTTTATTTGTTTATTCTGAGTTTGTTTAATAATAAATTATATTTATGAAGTTTATTGAAAGAATATTTTATATAATTGATGAATATTTTGTGTTTGAAATTTATTCAATATTTATAAATATTTTTTATATACATATATAAATTATATTTAAAAATAGTAAATCCAAAATGATATATCTGAACACAAATACATACAGTAGAAAAATAATACGTCTTACAGACATGAAATTCACTCCAAAATTTTGTTGGGTTAAAGCCATTAGGTTTAATCTCTTAATTTATTAGTCATGGGTGCTTTTAAAAGCCCAATCAAAATGTGAAATTCTCAATTTGGTATTATTAGTCATGGATGCTTTAAAGCCCAACCAATATTAACTAAACTGTACAATAAAAAAAATATAATGATAAGTTTATCCTTTAACGTTTATATTTTTGTTAATTTGGTTTTTGATTTTTTTAACTAAATTTAGCTTTTAAATTTTCAAAAAATAGTCAAATCGTTTTTCTAACATATTGTTGATTAAAATGTTAATTTTTTTAACAATATTAACATGGTAAACTGTGTGACAGTTCACGTGTGCTTTATGTTGACATAACACAATTTGTTTGTATGCCACATCAACAAATTGTTTAATAATTATAAAAAATATTAAAAAATATAATAAAATAATTCAAAATTCAATATATATAAAAAATTCATAATAATTCAAAAAATTAACATGAAGTATATGTGAATTGCCATATGGGCTGTCATGTTTAAAAATTTAATATTTTAGTCAATGTTTTCGTTAAAACAACAACAATTCAACTCTTTTTTAAAAGATTGATGGTCGAATTTGACTTTTTTTAAAAAGGTTGATAATCAAATTAGATTCTTTTTAAAAGGAGATTAAATGTAAACATTAAGGCCAAAATTTTTATTATGCAAAAAAAATTATTAGTTTGGTATTTGAAGAATTTCTAAAATTAGTTTAATATTTATTCTTTCATTTCATAATTAGTTATTTTAGTGTATTTTTTCATTAAAAAAAACATGAAAATATACAACCAATTCAAACGAGATATGCGTCCAAAATGTCATAAGAGCAGTTCAAAAATTAAAAGCATAAATTTCAAAAGAAAATTCTAAAAAAATTGTCAAAATGTTATAAAAAAAATCTAAATTATAAAAAATAAAGTTTTTTTTCTCTAAAATTTTAGAAACCTATAAAATTATAAAAATGAAAAAAAATCTAAACCCTCATAAAATTCATATATATATATGAAATTATAAAAATAAAAAATTTTAAAAAATTCTAATATGTTTGTTGAAATCGAGTACAACAAGGGAGGAAGACAAGAAGGAGATCAAAATGGTGCAATGGAGGTTTGTTCACCTAAAGAGGCTGAGAGCCAAAACAAGGACAAGAGGACAAACTGATCAAGAAGATAATTGATCAGAGTTACCTTAGGATGCTAAAATATTGATCCCTTCTTTATCTTTCTTTAGGGTCTTTATAGGAGAGGTCCTTTTGTCCGTTAGTATGGCATGGCAGGATACACAGTTAGCCTCACTAAATGTAACGTGTAAAGGATAATCATGGGCATATATCATATGTGTCTATTAGTACGAGGTTATTATGCCTAAATTTACTCATTAGTGTCTTAGAAGCGCATTCACACTAGAAGAGTGTTCACACTTAAATATAGGTGGATGCCTCCATTTAGATTGAGTGGGTGGTCTTTCCTAGAGGTTTTGAGGACGAGTGGCCTATTGAGGCATTGTTTGAGAAGGAGTCAACGCATAGGTCAACGACATGTTCGGTGCTAATAAGTGTCCAAACAATGAAGGGGTATAACAATAGGCCCCTCGGGTTGAACAAGAGGTTATTAAGTGGCCTCTCGTAAGGTATAATCCAAAATTGGATGATGGTTTGATCCACTGAAGAAGTTGAAGAGGTGTTAGATTTTTTCTAGAATAACTATCATAAATGCAAAGTTTTCTAGGAAAAGTGGCCATGATGAGGGGCATTAGACATTGCACAGGTGGCTAGATGTTATTGATTATGGCCTTCGAACCCAAAACGATACATTTATGAGGGAAAATTGAAAAATCTAACTACTTTGTTCTTCTAGAGTTCTTGCTTTTTTATTGTTTAAGATTTCATTTCAATTGTTGTATTTTGGGGTTTTCTTTATTTCTTCGTCGTTTTTGCGATTTTATTAGAAAAAAATGGTTAGAATTGCAAGGTGAGATAGATCTTCTATCATCAAGAACAAGGTGGTAACGACCAATCCCAGGAGAACTACGATGTCTAGGGGCAAAAAGGGGCAAATCCCTGAGGACCTAAGAGATGTAAATGAATCGATGACTTGTGATAAGTGTAAGTTTACTACAACAGAACAATAAATGCAAAGGGTGCTGAGATGCAGGGGGTCTCCTCATAAGGCATCCTAACTACAAATTCAATATTTCGGAGGGGAAACATCATCTAAGCTGTAACAACACATTTTTCAGTGGTGTCAAAAACAGTAATTTTGGGACCACAATTTTGATGAGTAAGTTTGTAAATATTATTATTTAATATTTACGAGTCAAGTATTATAATATAGAGAATTTTTATTTGTTAATTTTTATTTAATTGGATAATTAGTTAAGTACAAGTGGTTCGTCCCTGAAGTTAAGTGGTTTTAGAAAATAAGGTATCAAGACCTTGTTTTTGTAAACCAAGCCAGTAAATATTTTTATTAAATATTTTTAGAGTTACTATATAGGTGAATTAAAGTTTGGTCTGAAAATTTTAGTATTGAATCATTAATTTGAGTATAAGGACTAAATTGTAAAAGTGGTAGAAATTAACCACTATGAAATCTTAATTAATTGGAGGACCAAATCAGTAATTAGACAATTGGTAAATGGTCAAACGGTAGTGATAGCCAACTTTCATCCACCAAAAGTGTTAATTAAGATTAATGCTAATGAATTAATAATTTATTAAATAATAAGTTAATCATAATATAAGTTAAATATATAAAGAAAACAAACATGCTCTTCATCTTTTTCTTATGAAAGGCCGAATGTAAGAAGGGAGAAAACCCTTGGTCACGTTGATGCTTAAATCTCTAAATTGGTAAGTGATTTCAATCTCGTTTATTGTAATTTTTATATTTTTGAGATCGTTGCAATTAGGTCCAGTTAACTTGTATCTCCGTTTTTAAAACTATTAAAGATTTTAAAACTTGTCATTGGTGAATCTTAGATGTTCTTGATAGAAAATGGTAGATTTGGAAGTTATGAAATGTTTAAGGACTATTTTATAAAGTGATTTTTGTTAATTTTGAACATAAGGACTAAATTGTTAATATCTTGAAATTTATATGTAATTTTCTTGATTTTTGATAATAGTTGGCTGTAATTGAATGTATTTGAAATTTGTTTAAAGTTTGAAGTCCAAATTTGGAAGTTATGATAAGTTTGATTTTAGGGACTAAATTGAAAAAATGTAAAATTTTAGGAAAATTATGTAAAATGAAATTAAAAGATTATAATCATGAATTTGAGTATTATTATGAGATTGATATTGATATTTTGAATCTTAACTATTATATAGATCAAGTTGTTGACTTAGGAAAAAAAGGGAAAACTACTAAATAGTATTTGTTAGCTAAACTGTTACGGTTTTATCAGGTAAGTTCATACTACTTCTGTGATTTCACGTTATTATTAAAATTTTTTAATTATTTGTATATGAACTACTAAAATGGAAATCATACTTTTTGGTTTTAAATTGAATTCTGAGATAATTCCAATGGACCGTGTAAAAGTCTCATACACGAGGTTTCTGAATGCATGATTCCCGTTCTAGACTGAGCTCTAGCATTTGTTGCAGACCCGAATATACATGTGACACAGATTTAGCTTGGACTGGTAATCTGTTGTCGTTTTAAAGGTTTAGCTTGGATTGGTAACCTTACATGTATATATAGCACTGGCTAGGCCATTTTTCTGTGTTGTCAATGGTTTATCTCAGACGGGTAACCTGACACATGTATTTCTGTACCCGACTAGGTTGAATGAGAATTAAATGTTTCCCGCACTCGTGTATTGATTTCTTTTACAAAGTTCCTTCAGCAAATCAAAAGATATACAGTGTGAATTTGTAATTTTAATGTGGATGAGATATGAACTTGAATATCTGTATGTTCATTATTTATTAACTCAGAATGGTTAAACTGATGATAGGGAAAATATTTTGAATAGCCATTGCATTTAACTATTAAATTAGTATGGTAAGTATTGAATTGAATTATATGAGCTTACTAAGTATTTTATATACTTATTTTTGTTATTCTGTTTAGTAGATTTTGGATACTCTGAATGTGTCGATCGGATCAATGAGAGCTCACACCTACCATCTTTTGACTCGGTAGATTTTGAAGTTTGAAAGTGTGGTTAGTTATGGCATGTATATATTTGCTAGTAATGATCATGTTTTGGTACCTTGTTTGTGAATGAATTTATATGTAACTTTGATGCATGTATTGGTTAATGAATATTTGGTATTTTGATAATGGGTTGTTATAAGGAAAGTTTGAATGGTATTATAGGTGTTTATATGATAGCAAGTTTTGTTATGAATATTGCTAATTTTTTATGCTAGAATTAATGAGTTGAATGATTTGGATGGTAGTAGTTTCATGGTTGTATTGTGGTGCCATTGTGGGCATATTAGTTAGGGACTTAAGTTGTAGGATTTAGGTTGTTTTAAGTATGTTTAAATGTGTTTTGAATATGTGAAAATGATTGCAAATGGTATAACTTGGGTCCTAAGGAATGGTTGAGAAAATGGCTTGTTTTTAAAGGTATTTTAGGTGCACACGGCTTGCCACACAGTTGTGTGCCACACACAGTCACTCCACACGGCTATGTGACCTATTTAATTTTGGTTGAAGTTTTTCCACACAGGCACAGTTTGTTACATGGTCTAGCGGCAAGGTCGTGTGACCCTATATTTGAATTGTACAAGTCTGAGTATACGGGTGTGTGGAGTAGCCATACAGTCATTCTTGGGGCCACACGAGCTAGTCTTTTTCACACGGCCAGGCCATACGATCGTGTGACCCATGTTTACACATTTTACTTAAATTTTTGTAAAATTTTCATTTTAACCCAGATTTGATCCCTGTTTGTTTTAAATGTTTCGTAAGCCTGATTAAGACTTGATTTTGATTGTAATGCATGTTTAACATGGAATTAGTTTTTTCTTATTTATTATTGAATAAATTTCTTGTGAATGTTCCGATTTATTGTTATAACATCCTATAGCTTGGGTCATGTTTCGATTTATTGTTATAACATCTTATAGCTTGGGTCCGGTGGCTGGTTTGGGTATAGGGTGTTACATAAGCTCCATGTTTGACTTGTGGTATAGCGGGGGGAGGCTAGGATTCTATTTGCCGTTATACTTATTGGAGACAAGGTTCCACTTGCTGCCTTATCAATTTGTCATTGACTTATAGGTTACCTACTACGTGGCACTCAGGAAGTTGGTCGGGAGCTCGTTCTGGCTGATAATTGGGTTTATCATCAAGTGTAGGTAGAAGGGAATATGACTTGAGGTGTCACTATTTTAGTATGTGTGTACCTTTGAAGAGAGAAGACTATCAGGGGATTTATTATGTTGTCCAGAGGGAGGGAACAAAATAACTCATCTACGAAGTGGTAGGGAAGCTGAAGTCGGACCCTAAAAGTATATTCTGGTGGAGTTGAAGCTGGGAACGTCTTTTATTTTTCCTAATGAATTGAAAAGGCCCACGTCCTTACGCTTTGTTTATCGTATGAAGTTGGAAGATATTATTGATGAAGTTGATAGCTATAGTATCCTTAATCATAATGGCTATTTGGTCATTCCTCAAGATATCTCACTTTGGGGAGTATTTCATTATTACCTTTGTGATCAAAGAGCAATGAGATATGTGCTCATTCACCTGATAGATGGCTTGATGGATGTTAGGTTTTAGGAATGACACAAACATTCTTAGACTTTTGACTTTAGGGATGATGTAGTTAAGTATCTCTGAAGTTTGCGTCCGAAGCCTTAGAATTTTATCACGGAGTATGTGAGGCTTTCAGATTGTAAGTGACAAATCCTTCTTGGGGCTCCAGTCATGTTGCCTATGTTTAGACTAGATTTAAAGGATTGAATTTCTTCTCTCAGTGTTAACATTGCTTCAAAAGAGTATGACACAATAACTTCGAGTTCCTCAACAAGTATTTAGTGTTTTTGTAACACCCCTTACTCGTATTCCGGCTCGGAACAGAGTATGAGGTATTACTAAGTTTTTTTTTTAAATTTCGACAGCATTTCTGCTTAATTTTGCTTAAACCTCCTGCAAATTTAAAACACAATCCAATATATATATATCAACCAAACTCATTTATAACAATACTCACAATTTAACTATTAATGAACACCACATTTAAAACGAGGTATAACATAAGTTTACATGATGATTCCATATTTCATAGGTCGTCTATACATGCCATAAAATTTCCGGAGCGATAGTAGCAAAATACCCCAAGTGTGAAGGATAGTGTGGATGATTGTCTGACTTCGTTCCAAATTTCCGAGTTGTTGGAAGTCACTATAATCAAGGGAAAAATAAAATCGAGTAAGCATATAGCTTAGTAAGTAAACACATGATAAATAAGTAATTACTCACATAACTACACCAAAATATAAACTTATTCATGAATAACTTCATTGTTTAG